>NC_041391.1:89458814-89471655 GCF_002162155.2 Triticum dicoccoides | reverse complement strand
CATGGTCGGTTTCTCCAAGTGCAGTCCCACGTGTCAGTGAAGAGGCAAGCCGAAGCGCGTTCCGTTTGCGTCAGCCGTGTGCAGGACCGAACGTGTGTGGGGTGCAATGCGACCGCGACAGGAGTGTTCTGAGTGTACCGCCTTTTTTCCTTCTAAACTAGGTGCTTTGCCCCCCTCAAAAAAACTTGTTGCTTTGCGCGATCCATCGATACTACTACTAGTAATCCGGTAATCCCGATTGAAATGGCACGGCCGGGTCTTTTCCTGCGCAATATGCTGGGAGGTTGGCTTAGTTGGGTTTTTTAAGACGAGTAATTCTACTCCTACACAATCCCAGTTACGTAATTAACGTAATGTGAAATGTGTGAGCTGTTGATTGTAGATTGGGGGAGCGAGGGGCCCACCACCATGAAAATCATGGGAGGAGAGAGAGAGGCAATTTACATTAACCCTTTGTAGGTTCCTGTAGATGTAGAAATATGTGAAATGCGTGAATGTGTAGTGGATGTACTATTGGAGTGCCCAAGATAAATTGTGTATGTATAGACCCTATGTGTTTATTTTACTTCGCATGTTAGATTTCTCTCGATTCAATAAAAAGTAGAGTTGGTGATGATGGTGTGCCTGTCATCCTGCAATATAGGCTGTCCGATCTATATCTAACGGATAGGAAGGAAACTGTGAGAATTTTCCCGCACTCCTCTCCACATTTGCAGATAAGGCTTTCCCTCGTTCATCCTTTTCTCCCATAAGATCTTGATCTTCCGTGCAATGCACGGGCATCTTGCTAGTACTCCTAGCATATATTATATTATTGTAAAATTTCATATACACCTCCCGAGATTAATGCAAACACGGCAGATTTTCATTACATTTCGAACTTTTACAGGACAGAAAAAGAAAAGAAACCCGACCCTAAACCTATTCTACGGCGGCGACCGATGTCCTCCATCTGCGATCTCTATGTACGGGGGCGGGGTTCAAGACCCGTGAAGTGAAGGTGCGGTCTCCGGTGAGGAAGAGTAGAACACGGGATACAGATCGGCCAGTTGGCACACCAGGCCCTGCCGCCTCCCATGCCCTACTCATCCTCGGAGGGGTCCCCGACCTCGGCGGTGCCGGACGTTGGACGGCGGCAAGTAGGACGTGTGGCTGATGGTGCTCCCGTCGTCGGCCGCCAGCGTGGCCACCGCTTGTGCGATCGCGTCCGCATCCGGCTACGCCGCTATCGTTTCGCGAGAGGCGACTTGAGTGAGGGCGGCGACCTCGAGCTTCATCCCTGAAGACAAGCTCTCCCATAGAGCGTTCGCACTTGCGATCATGGCGGATGTGGTGCCAGGTAGGAGGACGATGCGCTATGGTGTGGAGGTTAGCTGGGCGTTGCAGCTTTAAGTAGCGTATTCCGGTGAGGCCAAGCGTCCGGGTGCGTCATTAAGTCTCCGGAGTTGGTTCCTCGGGCACCGAGCCTCTTAACGACGACATACAAATGGATGACATTAATGCGAGCAGCTCACGCCGGCTGGGAACACACCACGCGACGGTGCGAGGGATGAAGGTTTTGGTGTGCCAGGATAGTCAGTTGCGGTCGTGGCAATGTTGGAGATGCCCTTTTCTCACATGCAATCCCCGCATGTCATTGAAAAAGCAAGACGACCTGGCATGGTCTCAGGTCCTGAGGATGCAGTTGGCTGTGCTACACCACTCCGCAGACGCGTCGCGGTGCCCTGTGCATCTTCGACGAGCCGGGTGTTGGGGTGTGTTTGGATTGTGGCCAAAGTGCACCTTACCAAAATTTTGGTCATGACCCAAAGATTGGTCTTTGTTTGGATGGTTGCCATTTTTTGGCATGCCAATGAAGTCTATCCAACTCTAGTTCATTTTTCTTGCCAATGTCAGCCAAATCATGGGCAACCATTACCTCAACCAAAATTTTGGCTACCCAATGCTTTGATGGGGCAACCTTGGGCACAAACCAAACATATTGTTAGTCGTGCCACAGCACTAAGAGCATGTCTAGTAGAACCCTCAAACCCTCAATCCCTTAAAGCGGTTTTAAGGGTTGAGAAGTGCCAGTTTTTGGCACTTTTAAGCGTTGAAAAACAGGGGCAAAGACTAGAACCCTCAAATCCAACCCTTAAACTGCTTTAAGGGTTGGGTTTGAGGGTTCTAGTCTTTTCTCAACCCCAACCTTTAAATCTATCATTTGACAACTCACAATTTATGACTACAAGAACACAATCAACCTCTAAACATATTACCAAATGACAATCATTGATGCATGGTTTAATAGTTTACATCACAAAATCATCATCTTCCCCCTCTAATCGGCACCATCACCAAAAAGTTGCACCTCGGTGCCATCTCGTAGACCACATGCGGGCTCCATCAAGCATCTCCATAGGCGCCGGTGGATTCGTCCACACCCCCATCGCCACAACTACTCATCGGAGTGTCACCTCAGAAAGTAGAGGACGCACCATGGAACATCCTCTAACTCTCCACGATGTCCTCCTTGTAGTCCTTCCACCATTGCAATTGGTCTTGATCCATGTCCTTCTTGGAAATCATCATGTGCTCCTTCTCTTCCACCATGAGTTCTTTCCATACCTTTGCCTCTTTGAGCTTGATCATCCTCTCCTCCAAGTCGGCCTTGCGCTTTGCTTCTTCACGCTTTACTTCAACTTGTGCAAACTTGACCTCTTTCTTCTTCTTAGTGATAAGAAGCTTCGTCTCCAATGTCTTCGTTGTCCATTCCTCTCTTGCCTTCATCATGTGTTCCATCTTCTCCCTTAGGCTTGACGCCTCTCCTTCCATCTTCACCCTTAGCTTGCCCTTCTTGGTTCCCTCGGGCTTGCCCAAGTTCCTCTCCTCCTCATCTTCACTATCATCCATAAGCATTGCCGACTTCTTGGATGCGGTCTCTTGATCCCTCAACTTCCACTTGTCAAAGGTTTGAAGAATTTCCCAAGCATGCTTAAATGGGAATGGCTTGCCCTTGGAAGCGGCCATCTCCTTGTACCTCATGCCGGCAATTGTCTCCTATCAACCACACATAATCAGATAAGAACCCACCAATAGCATAGAACACACACATAATCAAAATAGTGAAGAGATATGTACTCACATAGTCACTCTCCACGGTTCCACTAGGTGGTGCATCCGTCACTTGGTCCATCGCCGCACTCCAACAAGCACAAGCGGGCTTAATCAACTCCCACCGGCCTTGAAGCGACCGGTAAGTGCGAGAGATGAACCCACTATTCTTCGCCTTGATCCTACAATAGTTGTCCTAACTCCTTTGCCAATACCGTTTACTGGCTTGATTGGTGCCGGTGCTTGCATCCATCCCCACAGCTGCCCAAGCACGAACCAAGAGGATATCTTCCGCAACAGTGTAGTTTGTCGACCGCGCGTGTGGGCAGGAAGTGGCGGTGAATGCCTCCTCCCCTATCTCGGCCACCTCCTCCTCGTCATCCCCTTCGCCCTCCTCATCTTCCTCCAAGTCGTCACCAACCCTAAAGGGTTTTAGAGGCGAAGCCCCAAGGTCCACCTTCGCGTCTTGGAGGAAATCCATGAACGAGGATGGGGTTGCCGTTTCCTCAAACACCTCGTACGCGGTGAGAGGAGGTTCGGCGATGGAGGCGGGCGGGGCCGCGGGCTTCTTCCATGCCGCGGGCTTCTTCCGCGGCTTCTTCAAGGCCGGGGATGAGCCAACGACATTGGAGGAAGCCTCTCGCGCCCCACGAGAGGCCGCCTTCGGTGCGATCTTCTTGGGAGCGGGAGCCAGGGAGGCGGGAGGAGGCGATACGAGGCCCGCCCGCCACCACTTGGCTCCGACGTGGGTCGCCGCCACCACGTCGGCCACGGTCGGGTGCCGAGTGGGTGCAGGTGAGGGGGCGGGGGCAGGGCCTGAGTCGGGCGGGGCGGGCGCGGCGGCGGTCGGGGCAGGCGCGGCGGCGGGTGAGGGCGCGGCGGCGGCGGAGGCCTCCATGGCTAGCGCGGGCGAGGCGGTGGGAGTAGCCGGGGAGGCGGGGAAGAAATTTCCCTCCCGCGCGAGAGGAAAGAGGAGTGTGGGTTGGGGGGAGTTTTTCTTCCCAACCCTCACTTCTACAGGTTGGGAAACAGTTTGAGGGTTGGACCTCTAAATTTTTTTATGGGTTTGAGGGTTTAGAGGTTCTAGTCTACGGAATTTTTTGGCGAAAACAGTAAAAAAACAGTTATTTTTAGGGGTTTGAGGGTTTGAGGGCTCTACTAGACTTGCTCTAACGCCACCCTCAGCAAACTAAAACTGACCGTGTCTAGCAACGATATGAGTGTGTCGCTCACTGCGGTCACCGTGTCCAGAGGCGGTGCTGGAGATGCGCCACATTGTTGGCCCCAATGACCCACATGAATGGTTGTCGGTTGGCGAGGAGGTCGTGGGCCAGCTCCTCCATTGGACTAGTCTGCGCTACGTCATCCCAACGGGTGTGCCCCAGATGTCGGTTTCCCTGTTTTCCCGGCCATATATATTTGAGCGTCAGTGCTCTGCATTGCACATTAGGTCTTTCACTATGTAGGCCAAGCGAGACAACTTATTGTTTATTTGAGCCGTTCAAGTACAATCATGTGGCATTTGCTTATTTATCATTCCTCTCCAACCCTCTTCTCCATCTATCATGTCGCCCTCCGGTCGATTCTATCCTCCCGCATGCCTCATTTGAACATTCCGCCGAGTATCATTCGCATGTACCCACCCTAGTCCTCTTTCAATCGATCTCCGGACCCCTAGATGAAATCGAGAGAGAAAGAGTGGGGGCACGTGATACCTAAGGCGGATTCAAAATTTTGAACCGATGATCATAGCATCCACAAATCATATATAAAGGGTATTCAATGTTTGTTTCGTTTTTGAACGTACAATATACTCCCTCCTATCCTTTCTAGTTTACATATAAGTTTTATGTGTAGTCAAAGTATCTCTACTTTGATAAAAAAGTATCAACATTCAACAACGCCCAATCAATATTGTTAGATTCGCACGTACTCCTAGATTTGTACTCGAGATGGTTTCCAATTTGTTTTCAACCACGTGAATGTGCTTGTTCTCGCGCATGCTCTTCCTAATAGGATTTTGCCACGTATAGCCTGTCCAATAGTAACCTTTTTAAGCTCCCTGTCCAATAGTACACGTGGAGTACTGACAACATCTGTACTAGAGTAGGCAGTGCTCATAGTAGTACTCCCTCCTTCCATTTATATAGGGCCTATGTGGAGGAGAGGGATGTGAAAAAGTAAGGGGAGTGAGATCTCATGCAAGAGCCTAGCTATATACGCATTCCTAGTTAAATACAATAAATATGAAGAAAGAGATAGAGAGGAGATGGAAAAAAGTACTAATACAATAGCCAACCTTATATTTTTTTGCGGGAAATAGCCAACCTTATAGCCCACACTACCGTATGAGTGCATATAATAGATGATGGCTATAGATGGCATGGCAGTCCCTCATAGCCATCGACTATCTATATTATTAACCATTCTCTAATGTGTTTTTAAAACCACATTTGACTATTGACAAGATTAATAGTACATGAAATGTATAATGTGAAAATTATATCATTGGAAACTCCTTTCACGTACGAATTTGACTGTATGCTTTGTGTAAGTTGCATGTCATATATTATTACTCTAACATTTGGTCAATGTTAGCCTGGAAAAATGCATTAGGCCCTATATAGTAAATGGAAGGAGGGAGTTGTAGTGGAAGTGGATCCTCTGGCGTAGGTATCCCTGCCTTACCCTCCCATTCGGTCACTTACTGGCGGACCCCATGCTTGCTAGGCCCCGCATGTCAGTTACTCAATGGCTTCGGCCACGTTAGGGGATCCTCATCCGCAGTATACTCCCTCTGTTTTTATTTACTCCACATAAAATGGAGGGAGTGGTAGTATAATAAATGACGCGTGCGGGGGAGAGGGGGGACATCAGTTTGCTCTCAACTGCGGTCCCACAAGCGAGCAAAAATGCAAGACGAAGCACGTTCCATTCGGTGAGGGTCCAGCGTGCCGGGCTGCAACACAAACGCGACAAGAGCGATGTATAGTCAAAACCGATTGACCGGTCGTCACCGGAACCACTATTCACACCAGAACCTTCGTTGCTCGGCCTACGCCAGCCACTGCCCTAAAACTACACCTAATCTCCAGCCCATGCCCCCACCTTTCGATCCCCTAGCCCGCATCAAGCGTCCCCTAGTTCGCCGGAAAGCCATGGTGCGCCGCAAGATCACTTACTACAAGATGCTGACGCCGAAGCGCCACGCAGAAATAGCGGCGGCGGTCGGCGCCACAGACCTCCGTTCCCAAGCTCGCTTTGTGGCGGGCCAATCTCCGAGTTCTCTGGAGCCAAGCTACAAGGAGGAGGAAGCCGATCCAATGTTCATGGCGTAGGTCGCGGCGCAGAATTCCCCCGATGGGTATGAGACGATGGACGTCGACTTCGTGTCGGTGTCCGAGTCCCCCATGGTGCAGGCGGACTAGCGGTTCAACATGGCGATACTAAAGGAGGACTGGGAGGCATAGGCTCAACTCGACGCGGAGCGCGCGCATGCCGCTGCCATCGAGGCTCTCCTGCAGGCGGAACCGGATGCCGTGGATGTGAACTGGGCAGCGGAGGCTCAACTTGAGGCAGAGCACGCAGATGCCGCTGCCATCGAGGCCCTCCTGCAGGTGAAACCGGACGTCCTGGACTAGAAACGGGCGGCAGAGGCTCGACTCGACATGGAGCGCGTGGATGCCGCTCTCATCGACGCCCTCCTGTAGGCGGAATCGGACGTCTTGGACTTGAACCGGGCGGCGGAGGCTTGACTCAACACAGAGTGTGTGGATGCCGCTGCCATCGAGGCCTCCTGTAGGCGAAACCGGACATCCTCGATTTGAACCGGGTTGTGCTCTCGTCCGTGCAGAGCCCCCGCACGCTCCGCGTGAATGAGTAGATGGAGGCCAAGGACAACAACGGTGCGGAAACACACGTCGGCAGCTACGGCTGGTTCGCTCCGGCAGCCAAAGACAACAAGGCCGTCTCGTTCAGCGAGCAGTGATAGTTTTTCTTTATGTTGTTGTTTTTATAGATCTTTTGCTGTGTAAAAACATATATTTGTTATGCAAGTCGCCTGACTTGGGTCAGTCTACCATTTCAGGCGGTTGGATGAATATCCTACGTCTCCTAACCCTTCTTCATCACCTCTTCTTCTTCCCCAACAGACCACCACACGGGCCGTACGGATATTCCCCGACATGCGGTTGGATAAACATGCTCTATGAACGAAAATTATGTGTCAGCGGTAGGATGGCTGAGTTTGATTCGTTCACATGCGACAACACGTGTCAGTGAGGGTGTGTTCCCTTAGTTGGGTTTGCAGCATGTAGGAGCGACTGTGTGAGGGTGTGGTGCGACCGCGGCATGCAGGAGCGACCGTGTGAGGGTGCAGTGCGACCGCGACAGCCGTGCGCAAGTGTACCTCCTTCTCATTTTGAAAACTTTAGGCAAGGTTGGAAAAAATGTGTGGCGAAGTATGGCAATGCAAGGCCTAGACCCAAACAGGATAAGTACGTACTAGGAGTACTAGTGTTAAAAAAGAAAGGCGGGGTTTTCCTTTGCGGTATTTAATCGATACAAATCCTCGTTTTACGTGTCAATTAATGCGTATTTTTTTCTCCAAATACCAAAGAGCTAACCATGTCACTCCTCATCGCTTGATTAATGCAGCGTCATGCAAACCAACCTTCTCACTCTGCATGCATGCAGGGGATTTTAATGTCCTTGGTTGCAAGTACGAGGCAAACCCCATCAATTTTGCTCGATTAGTGTTAGTGGCCTTTTGCAAATTGTAATTTTGATATACTGGCCTTGTGTACAAAAAAATGGAGGTAGTAACTATATTTGACTTCCTTCCCCATTGCGGTGACATCGACTATATCTTGAACGTTGTGGTTTGGCAAAGTGTGTTCGACGGAGAACACCATAGAGGCCTTGAGGGAGACCACGGTAAGTCGTTTGCAAGTGCCGCCTGCAAGCCGAGACAACCGCCTTATTTGCATCCAGGGAGCCCGTTGAACCAAAGGACGCGTAAATGTACTAGTACTACTAGTACACAATAGCGTCGTCCGTCCAGCTTAGTGCGGTGAGATGGTTTCTCGAAGAAGACGATGGAGAAGCGGATTCAACGAAGAGTGAAATAATGGTTGCTTCGTCCGTGCTTTTGTGATTTGATGCCTCACTTCTTTGTGATTTGTGATAGAAGGGACAGGGGAGTAGACTCTATGCTCTATACTGTACTACATGCGTCCAAGCATGGGAGAAAGAGGAGAGACACTGCATTTTTCTATTCCTTCAATCAATCAATCAATCAGGGGGCTTCGGTTCCATCTTTTTGGCTTTGGCAACACCGTCCACAATGGTTCCCACGATGCCAAAAGCTATTTTCACATTTGGCTACACATTGTGGATGCCCTTAACCATACCACTTGGTTTTGCTCCTGTGTGCTATCTATACAAATCTCAATTATATTGATCTAAAAAATTATAGAATCAAGATTAGTAAAAAGGAGGTGATTTTGCCGCGCGGATGGCGGGGGAGGTTTCTTATTTTTAGAGGACGTTGTCCTCGCGGTTTGCTAACATGCGGTCCCACGTGTCAGTGCTTTACCAAGCCGATCCGAGTCCCACATGAGGTAGAACAACGGCAGAAGCAACACGTGGTTAGGTTGAAGAAGATGAGGGAGAAGTGGATTTAGCAACGAGTGAAATGATGGTTGCTTCATCCCTCCAACATATTTTTTTAGCATTATTACTTCGTACCTCCAACTTAACTGCGGGAAAGGTGCAGCTTTGTGATTTGACGCCTCATTGCTCATTACTACGCCGGTGCCATCACTGGGGTGCTTCACCCCGGCTGCTCTGCACTGTATTCCGGTATGGCACGTGGACCCGTAGCTTGATGTCTCACATGTCGGCGAAAGGGACTAGAAGATTTATGAAAGCGAGCGCTCCACTCTTACGATGGAGGAGTACACGACACGATGGCCCAGTGAACTGTCACTTGTACTGTATAGTACTATAGTTTTGTTGTTTCGCATGATCCATCGATACAAACCCGATTAAACAGGCAAGGGCGGGATTTTTCCCGCGCGGTAGATGATATTGGCCACACATTTCAAAGGCAATTTTAATGTATGCAAATTGAATAATTAACTAACAATATGATATCTAGTAAAACTAAAAACACATATGATTTATTGTGTTAGAGTGTAGTAGTAGTGTTGTATTGCGTAGTTGTTAGATGTAACATGCGAGAACGTGTAGAGATGTAGTTTTGGAGGCCCTACAGAGAGAAAAGTGTAATACGGTCACCGAACTTCAGAATAAGCCGACTACGGTCGCTATATACGTTTTGCGGTGATTATACGGTCACTTGCTCACGGTTGAGCATCGAATTGCACTTTGTTGACCGGCCAAATAGTCTGCATGGCGCCATGTTGATTAGTTAAATTGACCACATTCCTTGTGGGTCCCACCTGTCAGTTCGCATAGGGAAAAGGTCCCACCTTGTGGGTCCACTAGTTAAACACAAATTTACGCAGGCGCAACAAGACTCCAACCCGTACATGGGAATCACCTGGTTGTGTATGTGCCTGTCAGGGCCTGATGTGTGCGCATGCACGTGTAGGTTGAGCACTTGAGCGTGAGAGTGTGTGTTGGTGGTTTGGTGTACTGGTGTGTGCATGCATGCGTGCGTGTGTGCGTGTGAGTGTTGGGTGCATGCGTGGCTGCGTGTGTATGTGTGAGTGTTGCGTGCGTGCGTGGGTGCATGTGTTTGTGTGAGTGTTGCATGCATGCAGTTCGTGTGCATGCGTGCCCGTGTGTATAATCACCACACCAGCTCCTGTGTGTTAAAACTTACAACAGACGGCTCAGCATACCAATACAAGGCCACCTTGTCCGATGTGCCCGCGGTCATGACTTCAAACCACCGTCCAAATATTTTTTTGTCATTTGTTTTCATTCTTACTAGCAAGATGCCTATGCGTTGCACGTAACATCAAGATGCATTTGTATGACTAGTTTATCTTGTGAGAGAAAAGTATGAACGAGGGAAGGCCTTATTTGCAAATGTGGAGAGGTGTGTGGGTACTTTTTTGCAAAATTGCCATAGTTTCTTTCCTATCCGTCAGATATAAATCGGACGGCCTATATTGCAGGATGGCAGGCACACCATCGTCACCAACTTTGTTTTTTATAAGAGTGTATTTTATAAGAGTGTAGATGTAGAGTAGATACAAGCCAACAGGTGGGCACCATGGTAGTGAGATAATGTGATGCAACACTAGAGGTGCCATGTGGAGCGTTTAACTGGTCAACTAGTCATGTCTTGAGCAAATACAAAGTTGTACGGTGAGCCCGTGACTGTATAATAACCACTAAACGTAAATGGTGACCGTAATGAGTGGATTCTGAAGTCCAATGTACGTATCGTGCTTTCGCTTCCAATACAATGATCGTCATTGTATATATCGCGAGAGAAAGATGAAACATGCGTGAATGTGTTGGGGGCTTACTTTTAGAGGACCTGGAGGTAGTTTGTGTGCATACGTGAAAGGGGCGTACAGGGGGGGTATGCGATGGAGAGAGAGATGCTCTTCCTTTCTCTTTATTATGACTAACTTTGTATATAGTATAAAAATATATAAATTCACAGTGCGGAATAAATATCATTGTGGGCAGCATGGAATGCAAATTAGCGTTTGTACTCCTCCATATAACTTTGTAATGTTGTATATATGTAGAAACTCTAAAATATTTTTTGGCCACACTTTATTCAAAAGGGATATTGTATGCGAAATAAACGTGAAGAAAGGGCTTTTTAGATCAATGGGGTATGTGATGTAACATGTGTGAATGTGTAGTTGATGAAGTTGGCGGGTCCTAGAGAGGCATGTGTGTGTATTACGTATTCGAGAGAGGCATGGATAGAGGGGCCGGCGGGGGGCGTGGGAGAGATCGCACGAGAAATGAGAGTGGTCTAGAGAGAGAGAGACGAATATGACGTCACGGGAGAGATTCCCTTCCCTTGAGTGTGTATATGCAAGGGGGGAGGGGATAGAGGCACCAAGAGAATTTTTTTGTGTGTGTGGTGTTTGTGTTGGTATGTGTGGGTGTGAGAAGATAATGAGACATGGGAGCAGAGGTTGTGTCACCGCGTGAGGTATGGTGGGTCGAGGTGAGTCCCTTCGTTCGGTTTCGTCCTGCACTACATTGGTCGGTCCGTGACGCATTTAGGAATACCTATGGATGACTAGTCGTACAAGACAAAGATAGCAGAATTGTGAAGGACTCCATGTCCACTGACAAAGCCGTCTAGGATCTGTAACCCTAGGTTGTCGGACTAAGGTAACCCCTTTATTTGTGATATTACTATTCATCCAACCTAACTTTAAGGGGCAACCTATAGAATGCTCTGCTAGAATCATACTCGTCGATTTGGAAGAGACGTGTGAGACAATGCGTGAGAGACAGGCCTAAAGATAATGTGCGTACATGAGACACATAGGCAGGTCCATGTATATAGAAAGGGTCGATGGGGATTGTGCGTGTGTATGCTTGCGAGAGGAAGAGTGCTTGTGATAAAGGTTAGTGAAAACAGTTGTAAATGGTTACGAGAGGGAGGGAGGGTTATATCTAGAGCATGTGTGCGAGAAAGACACCTCGAGAGAGAGTGTGTGAGCATGTGTGAGAGACCACCGATGGAGAGTGAAACTACACGTAAAAGACTGTTGTACACATTGATTAAAGATATAGATTGTATCCAAATATTAGGATGTGATCATGATATTTGCAATTCACGTAAGGAACGGTCATTGATCCGTTAGACATCTAGATTCTATCGAATTTGAGCATGTCTATGTTATTATTCGACACAATTGATCCATATACTTAGTATTTTGAACTCCAGACAATGCATCGCTTTAGCAATCGAATATAAACGTTAGTATAGTTCATGTTGTGTGTGTAAAGCACATTATACAGACGAAAGTTACATAATGAACATTATAAATAGCTACCTATGAACTAGCATACATTTGAGTTCAACTTAAGGTGGTTTAAAAAAATCAAATTCAACATGAATTTCATTCAATTATTTGAATTTGATATCATGGCATTTTACCTAAATTATGGGGGCACCAATCTTTGTTCTGATTTTGTACATAATAGCATATGTAGTCGTGTACAAAATATATTCAAATTTAGCTCCTCCATTCCAAAATAATCGTAGTTATAGGATTTTCAAGTGTCAAAATTTCAAAAAGAAGCGGATAATTTAATGAGGTTTTCAAACATACAAGGTCAAATATAACATTGTCTATTTAGGTCAATCCTCATAGTTCAAGAGTACTCTAAATGTGAATGCTTGTGTTTCAAAATTTCGAACGAAGCACCAAAAGAGCCTCTACTTGCCCGAAACCGCGTGAGACCAATGTTTGGTAGTACAAGGAAATTACTTTTCTAATAACTCCGACCCGTGAAACCTACCAGCCTGACGTCCAAAGGTCTAAACCGGGGTAGGTTTGTAGCTTCATCTAGACGCCACGCAACCGCCTCCGAAAAACATTCATACACAATGGCCTCCTAAGCACACATGCGTGTGGCCGAAATCGCTCCCACCCACTATTTGGGACACCTGGGATTACCATCCTACCCCCGACCCGCAGTAGGTCCGAAATTTAAGAGGGGGCAAAGCTTGTACTTTCCCCAAATTGCAAACAAGCGCGTCCCATCTTTTGTTCAAAAAAGCCAAAAACAA
>NC_041391.1:89402444-89458664 GCF_002162155.2 Triticum dicoccoides | reverse complement strand
CCCGTCCGATTCCCCATTCGTACTACGTGGACGCCAAAACTACCAGTCCACCAGCCGCGAAACCCTGGCGTCCTCCATCCGCCACCCCATCCCATCCATCAACCGCCGCCCTCCTCCATCACGCCAGAGCCAATACCCCGACGTCGTCGTCCACCGCAACCTCAACCGCAACGCGCTCCATGGCTAGTAATTGAAGCCAAGGCCGAGCCATCCGTACCAGAGCCAGTTCAACCACGCCATCCCGCGCCTCACCGCTGCCGCTCCAACTTCACCACCGTCCACCGCAACGGAGTTGTTCCTGCTATGCCGTCCTTCGCCGCCTCGCATCTGCTTCCCCTCTGCTGATATATGGCCACGGCAACACAGTCAACAATTTGGCCATGGGTTTGTCCAAGGATCCACGACTCTCCAAAACATCGGTTCCCCCGGGAAAAACAAGAAGATCGCTGCGACATATCGTCACCACACTGGCAACCAATAAGGTTACTCCTCTTGCCTTATTCATGCAAATCTTACGTGTCTGCTTGCACGGTATTCATTCTACAGAATACACTAGTTGACCGCTTCTTCTTCATACTATATGTTGCTAGTAACTCGCGATGCACAAGGTTTCTCCTCATATACTATTTCACCTTAGCTAGAGGTCCGTCGCCCCGCCTGAATTTCTATTTCTGGCCAGTTGATTCCCAATTAACGGAAGCATTCCCCGGCGTAACATGCGCTAGTACGCCTATTATGTTGGGGAAGGAGCGCCTTGGTGTTTATCTTAGGGGCGTGTGCAGCCTAGAGCTACTAGCGCCCGATCTGGAGGTCGGTTGGGATTAAAGGGATGGCCTGGGGGCACTGCCAAGCACGACAGTGGTGTGAGGTCAAGGGGAGGGCAGGACAGCGGAGGCAGGGGTCTGGGCCGGTGGTCGCTGGCGGTTCGAGAAAGATTGTCAACAGTAACTGGCGGGAGGTAGACGAAGGTCATCTGCCCGTTCCTTATAGATCGGACGGTTCATTAAGAAAATCGACTGACCTATTTATTTTCAGTCGACTATTATGTTAGATATGACCACATGTAGTGGTGTGCTGGAGGAGTACCTGCATTTCCTATGCTCATATATTACAAAATCATACGGAGTAGAATCTAAATTTGTTTGTCATGCAATGTTGTAGAGCTATCATATGTCTCCTGTCATTTATATTTCAGCCACCTGCTATCTGCTACTTTTACAGTGGACTAGTTCTGCACACACTTCACCCATACTCTCACTATTGTGTTTTTATGCAAGGGTATTTCAGAGTCTGCCTCAAGAGAAGCAAAAAAGAAAAGAGACAAGTCATGCCAGCTTTCTACGGGCTAGGCACGGCACGTTATAGCGCTATAAAGGGTACGGTGTCAGCAGATGGAGACGGTAAACGTAGCTCTGGAGTTGATGACCTCGCTCGCAATGAACCACCATCCCAGGTGCTTGCTTTAACTTCGCGGTGTCATATGTGGTTGCATGTTCCATATGGTGTCTAGCTTGTATTCAAAAGGATGATTACGGTGTTTATTAAGATAAGGAAAGATATTTTTTACATGAACCACCATCCCGTGAGCACCAGAAGACAAATAGCTAGTCAGGGCACTGGCCGAGCCAGTGACAAGCCCGGCAAAGACATGCATAAACTGGAAGCCAACTAAAAAGCTGCGCTGACAGCGAAGCAGCCCACCTCCCACCAGGCTCTCGGGTCCTAGATGATCATGCTCACCACTCCAACCGGATGTCTAGCTTGTATTGCTTCCAATTTGGTTAAATTTGTTGGGGAACGTAGCAGAAATTCAAAATTTTCTATGCATCACCAAGATCAATCTATGGAGATTCTAGCAACAAGAGAGAGAGGGAGTGCATCTTCATACCCTTGAAGATTTCTAAGCGGAAGCGTTACAAGAACACGGTTGATGGAGTCGTACTCGCGGCAATTCAAATCGCGGAAGATTCGATCTAGCACCGAATGGCGGCGCCTCTGTGTTCAACACACGTACAGCCCGGGGACGTCTCCTCCTTCTTGATACAGCAAGGGGAGAGGATAAGTTGAGGGAGAGCTCTGGCAGCACGACGGCGTGGTGGTGGAGCTTGCAGTTCTCCGGCAGGGCTTCGCCAAGCACTACTAAGGAGGAGGTGGAGTTGGAGAGGGGGAGGGCTGCGCCAGGGGCAAGGGTGAAGCTCCCATGCGCCTCCCCACTATATATAGGGGTGGAGGGAGCTGGTTTCTTGCCCTCCAATTCCATTGGGGCGTTGGCAAAGGTGGGAGGAAAGAAATCCCATCATTTCCTTCCCCACCGATTGTTATCCCCCCTGTTTAGGGATCTTGATCTTATCCTTTCGGGATCTGATCTTATTCCTTCTAAAGGGGGATCTTGGTGCGCCTTGACCAGGGGTGTGGGGCCTTGCCCCTAATACCCACGTTCGTGTGGGTCCCCCCATGCAGGTGGGGCCCACTCCGGAACCATCTAGAACCTTCTCGGTACAATACCAAAAAATCTTTACCTCCGGTGGCCAAAATAGGACTTCCCATATATAAATCTTTACCTCCGGACCATTCCAGAACTCCTCGTGACATCCGGGATCTCATCCGGGACTCCGAACAACATTCAGTAATTGCACACTAATTACCATAACAACTCTAGCATCACCGAACCTTAAGTGTGCAGACCCTACGGGTTTGCGAATCATGCAGACATGACCGAGGCAGCTCTCTGGCTAATAACCAACAGCGCGATCTGGATACCCATGTTGGCTCCCACATGTTCCACGATGATCTCATCGAATGAACCACGATGTCAAGGATTCAAGCAACCCCGTATACAATTCCCTTTATCAATCGGTACGTTACTTGCCCGATATTCGATCATCGATATCCCAATACCTCATTCAATCTCGTTACCGGCAAGTCACTTTACTCGTTCCGTAATGCATGATCCCGTGACTAACTACTTAGTCACATTGAGCTCATTATGATGATGCATTACCGAGTGGGCCCAGATATACTTCTCTGTCATACGGAGTGACAAATCCCAGTCTTGATTCATGCCAACCCAACAAACATTTTCGGAGATACCCGTAGTGCACCTTTATAGCCACCCAATTATCTTGTGACGTTTGGCACACCCAAAGCATTCCTACGGTATCTGGGAGTTGCACAATCTCATGGTCTATGGAAATGATACTTGACATTAGAAAAGCTTTTAGCAAACGAACTACACGATCTTGTGCTATGCTTAGGATTGGGTCTTATCCATCACATCATTCTCCTAATGATGTGATCTTGTTATCAATGACATCCATTGTCCATGGTCAGGAAACCATAACCATCTATTTATCAACGAGCTAGTCAACTAGAGGCTCACTAGGGACATGTTGTGGTCTATGTATTCACACATGTATTACGGTTTCCAGTTAATACAGTTATAGCATGAACAATAGACAATTATCATGAACAAGGAAATATAATAATAACCATTTTATTATTGCCTCTAGGGCATATTTCCAACAGTCTCCCACTTGCACTAGAGTCAATAATCTAGTTCACATCACTATGTGATTGTAATAAATCAACACCCATGGGGTTTGATCATATCTCGCTTGTGAGAGAGGTTATTAGTCAACGGATCTGAACCTTTCAGATCCGTGTGTGCTTTGCAAATCTCTATGTCATCTTTTAGATGCAGCTACCATGCACTATTTGGAGCTATTCCAAATAACTGTTCTACTATACGAATCAGGTTTACTACTCAGAGTCATCCCGATTAGTGTCAAAGCTTTCACTGACGTAACCCTTTACGAGCAACTCTTTTACCACCTCCATAATCGAGAATATTCCTTAGTCCACTAGTTACTAAGGATAACCTTGACCGCTATCCTGTGATCCATTCCTGGATCAGACTTGTACCCCTTGACTGACTCATGGCAATGCATAGTTCAGGTGCGGTACACAACATAGCATACTGTAGATCCTACGTCTAAAGCATAGGGGACGACCTTCATCCTCTCTCTCTTTTCTGCCGTGGTCAGGTCTTGAGTCTTACTCAATATTCATACCTTATAACACAGCCAAGAACTCCTTCTTTGCCGATCTACTTTGAACTCCTTCAAAATCTTGTCATGGTATGTATTCATTTGAAAGTATTATTAAGTGTTTTTGATCAATCCTTATAGATCTTGACGCTCAATGTTCAAGTAGCTTAATCCAGGTTTTCCATTGAAAAACACCTTTCAAATAACCCTATATGCTTTCCAGAAATTCTACATCATTTCAAATCAACAATATGTCAACAACATATACTCATCAGAAATGCTAGAGTGCTCCCACTCACTTCTTTGGAAATACAAGTTTCTCATAAACTTTGTATAAACCCAAAATCTTTGGTCATCTCATCAAAGCGTATATTCCAACTCCGAGATGCTTACTCCAGTCCTTAGAAGGATTACTGGAGCTTTGCATACTTGTTAGCATCTTTCAGGATTGTCAAAACCTTCTGGTTGTATCACATACAACCTTTCCTCAAGAAAATCATCGAGGAAACAATGTTTTGACATCCTATCTGCAAGATTTCATAAATCATGCAGTAATTGCTATATAATTCCAACAGACTCTTAGCATCGCTACGAGTGATAGAGTCTCATCGTAGTCAACTCCTTGAACTTGTCGGAAAACATCTTAACGACAAGTCGAGCTTTCTTAATGGTGACACTTACCATCATTGTCCGTCTTCCTTTTAAAATCCATCTGTACCCAACAGCCTTACGACCATCAAGTAGTTCCTCCAAAGTCTATACTTTGTTTTCATACATGGATCCTCTCTCAGATTTTATGGCCTCGAGCCATTCGTCGGAATCTGGGCCCACCATCGCTTCTCCATAGCTCGTAGGTTCATTGTTGTCTAGCAACATGACCTCCAAGACAGGATTACGTACCACTCTGAAGTAGTATGTGTCCTTGTCGACCTATGAGGTTTCGTAGTGACTTGATCCAAAGTTTCATGACCACTATCATCAGCTTTCACTTCAATTGGTGTAGGCACCATAGGAACAACTTCCCGTGCCCTACTACACACTGGTTGAAGTGATGGTTCAATAACCTTATGAAGTCTCCACCATCCACCCACTCAATTCTTTCGAGAGAAACTTTTCATCGAGAAAGGAGCCGTTTTTAGAAACAATCACTTTTGCTTCCGGATCTGAAATAGGAGGTATACCCAAATGTTTTGGATAACCTATGAAGATTCATTTATCCATTTTGGGTTCAAGCTTACTAGGATGAAACTTTTTCACATAAGTGTCGCATCACCAAACTTTCAAGAAATGACAGCTTAGGTTTCTCTAAACCATAGTTCACACGGTGTCATCTCAACGGAATTACGTGGTGCCCTATTAAAGTGGATGCGGTTGTCTCTAATGCCTAACCCATAAATGATAGTGGTAATTCGATAAGAGACATCATGGTGTGCACCATATCCAATAGGGTGCAGCTATGATGTTCGGACACACCATCACACTATGGTGTTCCAGGCGGTATTAGTTGTGAAGCAATTTCCACAATGTCTTAATTTTGTAACAAACTCGTAACTCAGATATTCATCTCTATGATCATATCATAGACATTTTATCCTCTTGTCACGGTGATCTTCAACTTCACTCTGAAATTACTTGAACCTTTCAATAATTCAAACTTGTGTTTCATCAAGTAAATATACAACATCTACTCAAATCATCTGTGAAGTAAGAACATAACAATATCCACTGCGTGCCTCAACACTCATTGGATTGCACACATCAAAATGTATTACTTCCAACAAGTTGCTTTCTTGTTCCATCTCACTGAAAACGAGGCCTTTCAGTCATCTTGCCCATGTGGTATGTCTCAAGTGATTCAAAATCAGGTGAGTCCAAACGATCCATCTGTATGGAGTTTCTTCATGCATACATACCAATAGACATGGTTTGCATGTCTCAACCTTTTCAAAAATGAGTGAGTCCAAAGATCCATCAACATGGAGCTTCTTCATGCGTTTTATATCAATATGACTCAAATGGTAGTTCCACAAGTATGTGGTACTAACATGTGTATCACTACGATCGAGATTCAATAAACCATTCATTTTAGGTGTAAGACCCTTGAAGGTATTATTCAAATAAATAGAGTAACCATTATTCTCCTTAAATGAATGACCATATTGCGATAGACATAATCCAATCATGTCTATGCTCAACGCAAACACCAAATAACAATTATTTAGGGTTAACACCAATCTCGATGGTAGAGGGAGTATGCGATGCTTGATCACATCAACCTTGGAAACACTTCCAACACATATCGTCATCTCACCTTTAGCTAGTCTCCGTTTATTCCGCATCTTTTATTTCGAGTTACTAACACTTAGCAACCGAACCGGTATCTAATACCCTGGTGCTACTAGGAGTACTAGTAAAGTACACATTAATATAATGTATATCCAATATACTTCTATCGACCTTGCCAGCCTTCTCATATACCAAGTATCTAGGGTAGTTCTGCTTCAGTGATCGTTCCCCTCATTACAGAAGCACTTAGTCTCGGGTTTGGGTTCAACCTTGGGTTTCTTCACTAGAGCAGCAAATGATTTGCCGTTTCATGAAGTATCCCTTCTTTCCCTTGCCCTTCTTGAAACTAGTGGTTTCACTAACCATCAACAATTGATGCTCCTTCTTGATTTCTACTTTCGCGGTGTCAAACATCGCGAATATTTCAAGGATCATCATATCTATCCCTGATATGTTATAGTTCATCACGAAGCTCTAGTAGCTTGGTGGCAATGACTTTGGAGAAACATCACTATCTCATCTGGAAGATTAACTCCCACTCGATTCAAGTGATTGTTGTACCCAAACAATTTGAGTACAAGCTCAACGATTGAGCTTTTCTCCCTTAGTTTGTAGGCTAAGAAACTCGTCGGAGGTCTAATCCCTCTTGACGTGGGCACGAGCCTGAAATCACAGTTTCAGCCCTTGGAACATCTCATATGTTCCGCGACGTTTCAAAATCGTCTTCGGTGCCTCAATTCTAAACCGTTTAACATTACTGAACTATCACGTAGTCATCAAAACGTGTATGTCATATGTTCGCAACATCCACAGACGACGTTCGAGGTTCAGTACACCGAACGGTGCATTAAGGACATAAGCCTTCTGCGCAGCAATGAGGACAATCCTCAGTTTACGGACCTAGTCCGCATAATTGCTACTATTGACTTTCAACTAAATTTTCTCTAGGAACATATCTAAAACAGTAGAACTAAAGCGCAAGCTACGACATAATTTGCAAAGACCTTTTGACTATGTTCAGGATAATTAAGTTCATATAATGAACTCCCACTTAAATACACATCCCTCTAGTCATCTAAGTGATACATGATCCGAGTCAACTAGGCCGTGTCCGATCATCACGTGAGACGGACTAGTCATCATCGGTGAACATCTTCATGTTGATCGTATCTTCTATATGACTCATGTTCGACCTTTCGGTCTCTTGTGTTCCGAGGCCATGTTTGTACATGCTAGGATCGTCAAGTCAACCTAAGTGTTTTGCATGTGTAAATCTGGCTTACACCCGTTGTATGTGAACATTAGAATCTATCACACCCGATCATCACGTGGTGCTTCGAAACAACGAACTTTCGCAACGGTGCACAATTAGGGGGAACACTTTCTTGAAATTATTATGAGGGATCATCTTATTTACTACCGTCGTTCTAAGAAAATAAGATGCAAAAACATGATAAACATCACATGCAATCAAATAGTGACATGATATGGCCAATATCATTTTGCTCCTTTTGATCTCCATCTTCGGGGCGCCATGATCATCATCGTCACCGGCATGACACCATGATCTCCATCATCGTGTCTCCATGAAGTTGTATCGCCAATTATTACTTCTACTACTATGGCTAACGGTTTAGCAATGAAGTAAAGTAATTACATGGCGTTATTCAGTGACACGCAGGTCATACAATAAATAAAGACAACTCCAATGGCTCCCGCCGGTTGTCATACTCATCGACATGCAAGTCGTGATTCCTATTACAAGAATATGATCAATCTCATACATCACATATATTTCATTCATCACATCCTTCTTGGCCATATCACATCACACGACATATGCTGCAAAAACAAGTTAGACGTCCTCTAATTGTTGTTGCATGTTTTTTACGTGGCTGCCATAGGTTTCTAGCAAGAACGTTTCTTACCTACGCCAAACCACAACATGATATGCCAATTGCTATTTACCCTTCATAAGGACCATTTTCGTCGAATCCGATCCGACTAAAGTGGGAGAGACTGGCACCCGCTAGCCACCTTATGCAACAAGTGCATGTCAGTCGGTGGAACCTGTCTCACGTAAGTGTACGTGTAAGGTCGGTGCGGGCCGCTTCATCCCACAATACCGTCAAAACAAGATAGGACTAGTAATGGTAAGCATATTGAACAAAATCAACGCCCACAACAACTTGTGTTCTACTTGTGCATAGAATCTACGCAATAGACCTAGCTCATGATGCCACTGTTGGGCAACGTAGCAGAAATTCAAAATTTTCTACGCATCACCAAGATCAATCTATCAAGATTCTAGCAACAAGATAGAGAGGGAGTGCATCTTCATACCCTTGAAGATTGCTAAGCGGAAGCGTTACAAGAACATGGTTGATGGAGTCGTACTCGTGACGATTCAAATCGCGGAAGATCCGATCTAGCGCCGAATGGACGGCGCCTCCGCGTTCATTACACGTACAGCCCGGGGACATCTCCTCCTTCTTGATACAGCAAGGGGAGAGGATAAGTTGAGGGAGAGCTCCAGCAGAACGACGGTGTGGTGGTGGAGCTTGCAGTTCTCCGGCAGGGCTTCGCCAAGCACTACTAAGGAAGAGGTGGAGTTGGAGAGGGGGAGGGCTGCGCCAGGGGCAAGGGTGAAGCTCCCATGCGCCTCCCCACTATATATAGGGGTGGAGGGAGCTGGTTTCTTGCCCTCCAATTCCGTTGGGGCGTTGGCAAAGGTGGGAGGAAAGAAATCCCATCATTTCTTCCCCACCAATTGTTATCCCCCCTTTTTAGGGATCTTGATCTTATCCTTTGGGGATATGATCTTATTCCTTCTAAGGGGGGATCTTGGTGCGCCTTGACCAGGGGTGTGGGTCCTTGCCCCCACTGCCCACGTTCATGTGGGTCCCCCCATGCAGGTGGGCCCCACTCTGGAACCATCTAGAACCTTCCTGGTACAATACCGAAAAATCCCGAACATTTTCTGGTGGCCAAAATAGGACTTCCCATATATAAATCTTTACCTCCGGACCATTCCAGAACTCCTCGTGACATCCGGGATCTCATCCGAGACTCCGAACAACATTCGGTAACTGCACACTAATTCCCATAACAACTCTAGCGTCACTGAACCTTAAGTGTGTAGACCCTACGGGTTCGGGAATCATGCAGACATGACTGAGACAGCTCTCTGGCCAATAACCAACAGCGGGATCTAGATACCCATGTTGGCTCCCACATGTTCCACGATGATCTCATCGAATGAACCACAATGTCAAGGATTCAAGCAACCCCGTATACAATTCCCTCTGTCAATCGGTACGTTACTTGCCCGAGATTCGATCGCCGATATCCCAATACCTCGTTCAATCTCGTTACCGGCAAGTCACTTTACTCGTTCCGTAATGCATGATCCCGTGACTAACTAATTAGTCCCATTGAGCTCATTATGATGATGCATTACCGAGTGGGCCTAGAGATACCTCTCCGTCACACGGAGTGACAAATCCCAGTCTCGATCCGTGCCAACCCAACAAACCCTTTTGGAGATACCCGTAGTGCACCTTTATAGCCACCCAGTTACGTTGTGACGTTTGGCACACCCAAAGCATTCCTACGGTATCCGGGAGTTACACAATCTCATGGTCTAAGGAAATGATACTTGACATTAGAAAAGCTTTTAGCAAACGAACTACACGATCTTGTGCTATGCTTAGGATTGGGTCTTGTCCATCACATCATTCTCCTAATGATGTGATCTTGTTATCAATGACATCCATTGTCCATGGTCAGGAAACCATAACCATCTATTCATCAACAAGCTAGTCAACTACAGGCTCACTAGGGACATGTTGTGGTCTATGTATTCACACATGTATTACGGTTTCCAGTTAATACAATTATAGCATGAACAATAGACAATTATCATGAACAAGGAAATATAATAATAACTATTTTATTATTCCCTCTAGGGCATATTTCCAACAAAATTGCATCTGCTTAGCTTACACATTATACCTTTGAATATGACATGCCTTTCTGATTTTGGTACATACTAGTACATATGTGTACTAACCATGTTCTTACATCAAACTAATGTTCTTGTGTATCCATCATCAATCACTTATGATGAGGCAGGCAAGCAAGTGGACTACTCCTCATTTAAAGAATGCAGCGTGAGCCTCCCGACATGATTCTCAAGAAACAACAATGCTAGATGAAGACAGTGAACATAGCTCTGTAGTTGATTACAGCATTTCCCCTACACTAGCATCGCAGGTGCTTGCTCTAACTTGGCAACGTGATATGTGGTTGCATGTTGCATATGGTGTCTAGACTGTAATTCTTCCAATCTGGTTAAACTGCATGTGCTAGTCTACTTAGCTTATACATTATACCTATTAATGTGACATGCCTTCCTGTATTTAGTACATAGTACATCTGTCTATTAAGCATGTCCTTACATAAAACTATTGTTTTTTTTGTATCCCGCATCAATCAATATGATGAGACACCTTTAGTATATGCAATGAGATATTAGTCGCATCTTTCATATGATTTATAGCATGCGCTGCTTCTAATTTCTTGAAATTCCATTTATGATGGGACGCTTTTAACTTGGCAGAGTCATATTGGTCGCATCTTTCATGTGGTGTCTAGCTTGCATTGCTTCTTATTTCTTGGCATGGTTTCTTCTTAGTTTCCACAAACAGTTGTGAACATGCCATGCCGTCCTGTTTTTCGTACATATTCCATCCTGGTATCATGTGTTTTCCTTACATCAAAGTACTGATTGTCAGTATCATGCATGAATGAGTTATGAAGAGAGAATTTTATTGCTTTTTCTTGTCAGGTTTACTTGACAATTCAAAATCAATAAAGCAGAAGGAAGTTAGCAAGGCAGCGGATAAAGGTGCTCCTTCCGTGATGGTTTCCAAGACAAATGCATAGACACTCAACAAAGTTGTTTTTATGTTGAGCACGTCTCCCCTAGTGCACCATCACCGGTGCTCCCTCTAACTTGGCAATGTTATATGTGGTTGCATGTTATGTGTGATGTCTAGCTTGTATTGCTTTGAATTTTGTTGAATTCCATCTGCTTACTTTACACATTATACTTGAATAAGATACGTGTTCCTATTTCTAGAACATACAATATTTGTCTATCACACCATGTTCTTACATCAAATTACTACTGTTGAGTAACCTGCAACAATCACTTATCATAAGACACGTTTGACTTCGGAGTGTGATATAGGTTACATCTCGCATTCTTTTCTAGCTTGTACTACTAATTTGTTGAAATGGCACTTATGACTAGACAGTTTTAACTTGGTAGAGTGATATTCATTGCATCTTTCATATGGTGTCTAGCTTTCATTGCTTCTAATTTGTTGAAATGCCTTCTCCTTAGTTTACACATCATAAGCTGTGAATATGCAATGTTGTGAATATGCAATGGCACTAATGACGAGAGACCTCTAACATGGTAGTGTGATGTTGTTTGCATCTTGCATATGATTTATTTCTTATACTGCTTCACATTTGTTTAAACGCCATTTATGATGAGACGCTGTTAACTTGGCAGAGCGATATTTGTAGAATCTTTCATATGGTGTCTACCTTCCATTGCATTGCTTCTAATTTGGTGAAATGTCTTTTGCTTAGTTTACACATCATAGTTCTGGTTATCTCTTCCGTCCTGTTTTTCGTACACATTACATCCTCCTATCATGTGGTTGTCTAACATCGAAGTTCAGTTCGTCTGCATCACGCATCAATTTGTTCTGAAGAACTAAATTGTTATTCATTTTTGTTGTCGGCTTGACTTAACATGGCACAGAGAAACAGGAAGAAACACAGAATGGCAGGGAATGAGAAGCGGATGAATCATGTAGATTCTGCTGGTACTCATTGTCCAATAGAAGGTTAAAGTCCAGTGGAAAATTCTACAAACAGGGCATCCCATGCTACACGAGCTGCAAAAAAGTCCAAATAGAAACAAATAGATGCCACCAAACAAGCAGAGACAGCCCTAGTTCTTGCAACACCTACCACAGTACTACCAGCTACATGAGTTACTCATGCGTCAACTGAGCTAGCAGCATGTTCCCAAGCTCCCTTGCCACCTGACACTACTTCCCAAGCACTCTTGACACAAGACGAGTTGGCAATATCATATGAACCTTGTGAGCTTCAACAACAAGAAGGTAGTTGCTAGAGTCAAGTTACAGTTGCATGCTTCTTTATATGTAGTCTCACAGTTTGATGTACACTAACACTTCCTATGTTTGTTGTTGGACTAGCACCTAGGTGCAAGAGGAAACAAACATCAGGGATAATGGTCGATAGGTTACCTAAATCTAGAGGAGGAAGAATGGAGATCCGTTTTGAGGCAGGTTTAAAAAGGCCACGTGCTTCCCAGAGTTAGCCAAGTTAGTATCAGAGGCAGCGGTTGCCGTTAGGTGTCATGTACGTATCCTCCCGACATGGATTCAGTACAGGAATGACAAAGACGAAACCCAGTTCAACACCTTCCTCAACCATTTATCTGTAAGTATGGTTATGTATGGAAACTAGTAATATCGTCTTGCTCTGTCCCATACTTTCTAGGTTGCTGATAATGAGACTCCCTTAATTTTCAACAGATGAGGTTCAAGTTAGATAGCCAAGATGATGAAACCATACAAGCTTGCACCCATGTTTTCAAGTCTGCTCTGCGACAGTATCGGTATAACTTGAGGAAAACTCACTTTGAAGGCAAGGCTAACAGTGAACTTTCCCAAACATCTCCAGTGGAAAATATATCGGATGAAGACTAGAGGGGCCTATTAAACACTGGTCTAATCCGAAGTATCAGGTACATTATATATATGTGATGAGATCACATGTTGAAGTCCTATTTACGCATGAGCCACACAAATCTATCTTCTTGTAGGTGAACTATTCAAAGAACAAGGCCAACCGTATGAAAGCGAAATTCCAACAGACTATAGGATCTCGTAGCTATATTTCACACTGTGAGGCTCTTGTAATTAGCTGCTATTTCACCCTTTTCGTTGTACCATATTATCATATCTATATTAACTTGATCGAAATGCATAGGAAAGCCCGCAAGGACCAAAAATTACCTGAACCAAATACTGTGGAAATCTTCAAGGACTGTCACACCAGCAAGAAGATGGGCATGACTACACCAGTCAAAGCCGTTGTTGTATGTCCTTAATCCTCATGCCTTTTAACTACTACTTACTCTGACTTGTGCCTTGAACTGCATGGTTTGCAACCAATGTCCATTACTCTTTTCAATTTTATACACAATTGTCTTGGCGTATCATTGCACCTTACAAGGTTTAAAAGAGAGGAGTGATGTTCCTTTGACCTTGACCCGCAATCTAGTTCCGTCCTGGACTTGCCCACACAATGTTACAATTGCCTGTTTGTCTGTTCTTAGTTGTTTTGTGATATGAATGATGTCATACTATGCTTACCATATTATAAACTTCGTCTCTTTGTCCTTAGCCCCCAATACAATGTGAAGAAATAGACAATACATTAGTGATGGTACATGGTCATATGTTTTGAGCGTGGTTTTATTATGTACTTTGCAATAAAATACAACTAATATTTTACATGGGTTCACCAGAATAAGTTCTGTATATAGACCAAAGCTATTTTGTTTGGTTTTGCTGCCTCCTTAATATCTTCTGTACTAGTACTACTAATGTAAAAACACAACTTTTTAGCGAGCTATGGAAAAAACTTGTGGAACCGCCACCTTCTGAAGGCGGCGAGGCAACTATAACCGCAATGTCAGCTCTTGCTGCAGTGGGTCAGTACCTGTCCACTAACGGTGCCAAAAGCATGTTCCTGTGTAATACTGGGTTGGTTGTTAAGGCAATCTCGTCCAAACTGCCTCATGATCAAGATATGCAAGCTCAAAGCAATGTTGTATCTGCGCTCCAGACACAAGTCCATTCCCTAACAGAGACCCTTTGTGAAACAAGGAGAGACATTGTTCGATGTCGTCAAGATATGCATGGTTTTGAAACCATACTGTCAGACATTTTCTATGTTGTTCAGGAGCCTAGGTGAAATGAAGGCGAGGGTTATGGTGCTCCATCGGACAATACAACATGAAAATGTAACAGTCGGGTCAAATGAACTGAGCTTCTGAACTTCTGGTGGTGCATTTATCTTCTAGACTGTTAAGTTTTATGCCAACCTTCCTTTTGTTATATAGTTGTAATTTGTTTTGGTGCGATACAAAATTTATTCTTAACATGCAGCCACCGGCTAAAGAAAACAGCAAGCCATTTTTGAATAGTGTAGGGTGTTCCCTATATTTTCACTGGTGGCGATCTTTGATGCCGAGTGGATGTAATCTGTGCAATCGCCTTAATAGCCTAGCGTTAGTTTCGGCGATATTTATTTCCTAGTCTTCTTTTTTCCTGGTTTGCTAGTGGCCGCAACAACCATGGGCCATATACGGGCCGTAGGATCCATGGGTCTCCTACGGGCCGTCGATAAATGGGCCTCCAACAGGGTCGTGGAATCGGTTGGCCTCGGGCCATCGGATAAATGGGTCTGCATGGGCCGTAAACGGGCATAATTGGTATCGGCCCAGCACGGTAACGGGCTGTTAACAGGCCGGAGGACAGCAAAGGCTTAATTCTATCACAGGCATAACAGATCGTTAATGGGCCAGAAAATAGGACGGGCTGGAAACGGCGCAACAGGTTAATAGGCCAGAAACGGGCCGACTGTTGCCATGGGCCTAATTTGGCCCATTAGGGGAATAGGCCAGTAACGGGCTGGAAGTAATCGAGGGCCGGACATGAGCCCAAGAACGTATGGCCGTCAATAGGCCGAAAGCTAACATGGGCTGGAAATGGCCCATGTGAATCACGGGTCGTTAACGGGTACAAAGAAAATTACTGTTCATTATGGGCTAGAGTCACCATGGGCCTGTAAAGGGCCTAAAGATACGAAGGCCTCATATGGGCCAAAAGACGTCGTGGGCCATACATGGGCCAAAAGTGAAATGGGCTAGTGTTATATTCGACGGCCCACATGATGTTGTTGGGCCGATTTCCTTTAGGGCTTAACGGGTCGTGAGTTACCGGGCCATAAAATGGGCTATTTACGAAGAGACTGTTAACAGGCTTTTATGGGCCATCCCGTTAACTTTTGACCAAGTCAAACGGGCCAGCTTTGTAAGCTAAATGGGCTAGTGGTGGGCTGTGGCACGTGTTTCGTCCGGCCAATAAGAATTTTACACGTGGAAATTTCCCATTGGTCGGGGCTGTTAACGGGTTATCGGATCCAAAACCTGACCCGATAGCTTAACAGCGTTCTGTTATGGTGGATGCCATGTGTCGGTCACCCTTGACGAAAGCACTTCTGTGATGCGCGATTTATCGTCATGGAAGTGGACACTTCCGTGATGATAATTTTGGTAATGTCATGGAACACTTCTACGACAACACAGGTATGACTATCTTGATTCTGTCATAAAATCGTCATGGATGTACATGCATGACAGAAACGGGACCTACTGTGACAACATGTAACATCATGGAAGTGTATTTTTTTTGTAGTGTTGTGGTCCCACTTGTAAGGCCAACTCCAACGCACGACCCCAAACGGACCTCCGTTTTGCCCGGATTCTGTCTGTTTGGGTAGGGCAATGGGGTCGTGTCCGGGCCATTTCTTGGATGCGATGGCCGTGCGCCGAACGCGCGGACGCATCCCGACCGTGTACATTTTTATTTGCAAAGATATATCTTTTTTTCATCATAGATTTTTTGGTACATGGAAATACATCACCAAAATTTTGACTAGAAAAGCAAGACCAAAGAAAACAAGAACCACAAGAATACGTTTTAGAAGATATCCAACTTCCATAACTGCTCCTGTAAGTTGGATTAGTGCCTTCTCGATGCATTCATTGTTGATATTTTTTTGCGAATACACAAAGCTTGCATATCTTTTCATTGATAGAAGAAGAGAAAATGAATACAATAGAGGATACAACACATGAGTATGGAACCCAGAGTAGAGAGAGGGATGCATTCATTGTTGATCTGCGGAGGCTCGATCTTGCATGCTTTATTCTTCTTCGAGTGTAAAAAAGTAGACGTTGCTTCCTCGCATCTAGTCTCATGTCTAGCCTCTATTCTATCAACAAGTGCACTAGTCTCATCTCTAGCCTCTATGCTAGCTAAAAGTGCTAGAACATCTACTAAATTGCGCTCTATCAATATATCGATGTACTCTTCTTCCCAATACCAAAACTTGCATCCATTCTACACAATAAGATTTGGTCGAGTTCTTCCTCCTTTTGCCGACACTGGGACATCCAGCATCCAGGTCATGTCATGCAAGAAAATAGAGTGATAGTTGAAGCTATGTGATGTGCATCTTGGGTTAAACTGTAAATAGAATCTTACTACTCTTGAATAACTCCAAAAGCGGCCACCGAAGATCTTTATTGGAATGTTTTTCATCACCAGCACGTCGAGGTGAAAGATGTGCAGGTTCAGTAGGTCCTCTTGTGTTTTCACTGACATGTGGGACCGCATATGAGCAAACAGACAATGGGCTCCGTGCGTCTGCTGGCTGGCTGAGAAGAGAGATAGAGGAGGGATGAGCACGGACTCCAGGAAATTTATTCTATGTAACCAGCACCTCGATATTTGCGTGTGGTTGTTTCTAGAATAAAAAAACGGAGGTACCCCTACTTATGTTACTCACACTACGCCTAGCCTAAGGTTAGTACGTGACCTTGCGCTTGGCTCTTCGCCTCTTCCGGAAGTCGATGGTTCTACAGTATTACTTCTGGCAATCCGGCACCAAATGAACTGCTACACGTCCACCACATGAAGCAAAAGTTTCTCCTCGTGCTGTGAGCCACCACACACGCGTTGGCGAGGGAGAAGGCGTAATCAAGCTTCTCGTCGTTCTGCGAGTTGACGGGACACATCAAAGTTATTTAGTACGTACTCTCTCCAAAAAAGGGTTGACCATGTCATGGCTACCATCCCATGCTCCGTCGTTGAGTACGTGCACTAGTCACGTGCCATCGAGGAGAAAAAATATTGCGTAGTAGGTGTCGGTGTCAAAACCGGCGGATCTCGAGTAGGGGGTCCCGAACTGTGCGTCTAAGGCTAATGGTAACAGGAGGCTGGGGACACGATGCTTACCTAGGTTCGGTCCCTCTCGATGGAGGTAATACCCTACTTCCTGCTTGATTGATCTTGATGATATGAGTATTACAAGAGTTGATCTACCAGGAGATCAAAGAGGCTAAACCCTAGAAGCTAGCTGATGGTATGATTGTTGTTGTCCTACGGACTAAACCCTCTGGTTTATGTAGACACCGGAGGGGGCTAGGGTTACACAGAGTCGGTTTACAGAGGAGGAGATCTACATCCGAATCGCCAAGCTTGCCTTCCACGCCAAGGAGAGTCCCATCCGGACACAGGACCAAGTCTTCTATCTTGTATCTTCATAGTCCAATAGTCCGGCCAAAGTACATAGTCCGGCTGTCCGGATACCCCCTTATCCAGGACTCCCTCAGTAGCCCCTGAACCAGGGTTCAATGACGATGAGTCCGGCGCGTAGATTGTCTTCGGCATTGCAAGGAGGGTTCCATCTCCGAATACTCCAAGATAAATTCCGAGCACAAGGACTGTGTCCGGCTCTGCAAGATAAAATTCCACATACCACTGTAGAGAGAATAATAACCCATGAATCTAATCTGCTGACAACTCTTCGAAAAATGACATCACACCACGGTCCGGTTTTTACTCGAACTGTTTTACAACTCGCTACCGCACACACCTCGAGGAGGTTTCCATAGCACGTCTTGTCAGAGCAGAGATCGTGTCCCCCTTATTACGGGATTCTCATCAATACAGGTATGGGTAATCCAACCGTGCCTATTGGCATAACCTCATGTTTTTAGGCAAGTCCCGATCGACCACGTTTGGGGACGCTTGATATTCTTCGCCCTTTATAAAGGAGTTGGGGCCTATCCCTCTATCTCCACGCTCTCACATCTCGCACCCTGAGTTCCAACACCCAAAGCTCGATCCTAAGCACCCCGGATCTTCGATCATGTCCGGATCCGACCATCAAGGCTAGTGGATGGCTTCCTCTGTCACAGAGGAGGATATTGTGAAGCTCAGGGAGGCCGGGTATTTGACCGCCGATGTTAAGCACAGGCTTCCTGCTCCCGAACAGGTTATCCCCACTCCCGAGCCCAACGAGAGCGCCATATTTGTCTCCCACTTCCTCCGGGGCTTGGGCCTTACTCTTGACCCCTTTGTGAGGGGGCTCATGTTCTACTACGGGCTAGATTTCCATGATCTAGCTCCGGATTCCATCCTCCACATCTCGTCGTTTATCATCCGTGTGAAGCCTTCCTCCACATTACCCCCCACTTTGGCTTATGGCTCAAGACTTTCAATATGAAGCCGAACATGATTGAGGGGCGACACGGGGAGTGCGGAGGCGCCATAATAGACAGGAATGCCGATGACTCGTGGCCCGGAGGCTCCTTCCTGGAGGTATCTGATTTATGGCAACGGAGGTGGTTCTATGTCACAGCTCCTCGAGGCTCAAAGTGGGCGGCCGCACCCGCCTTCCGCTCGGGCCCTCCACCTCAACTGGCGTCATGGGCCAACATGGGACTGAACTGGGGACCCGCAAAATATGTACCAATGCTGCAGAGCTGCATTCGGGAGCTTCTCGAGAGGGACATTAGTCTTGTCAAAATAATCTAGGTAATGCTAGTTCAGTGGGCCCTGTCGTGCAAACGTCGGCCTCTCCAAATGTGGGAGTTCAATCCAGAAGGCACGCGAACCATTCAGCACTTCCTTGGCATGACGCTCGAAGGGATGTACAAGTTGTTCTTTGAACCACGAATAAAGTGTCCGGACACCATCGAGGATGTGGGTCTGATCTGCCATCGCCCAGATACCCAAGTAAGTAACCCTGCAACCGAACAGTTTGCTTATATTTGTCATAGCATTGTTCTGAATACTGTCCGCAACCAGGATTGGCTTAGCAAGGAGGAGATAATCAGGTGTCCGGCCCCACTTCCTGAAGGCTCGCCCAGTTCGGTCATAGCCAAGATGCTCGAGCGGACGTTAAGCCAAGTGCCATCGAGGAAAAAGGAAGGGGAAGGTGAGACTCATACATTGCTCATCCAAACCGGGGGATTTGACGTTTCCATGAAGGAGGATAATAGGGAGGGTGAATCCGAGGACTGCTCCCCCCGCGGGAAGAAACGGGCCGCCTCCGAAGACCTAGAGATGGAGATGCGTAAGCAAGGGAAGAAAACTTCCCCAGGGAGTCCGGCCCCGAAGGGCATCCTCACTGCGTCATGCCCGCAAACGGGCCAGCCCTCCACCGAGGCGTAAGTTGATAACAAAAAGTTATTAATTTTCCTCTGAGAATCGTAACCAGGATCTATCTTTTTGCAGCCCGGCTAGTAGCTCATCTCAACAGGGTTCGTCATCTGGGGACCTTCTTCCGGAGATGATGGAGAGTGAAACTCCACCTTCCTCCCCGCCCCACGGGGCAGGCGACCCTGAGGTGTCATCATGGAGGAGTCCAGGTCCGGTGCGGCCGGAATCTAATACTTCGGCTGCCCCGAGCCCGGCACGTTCGGCTCCCGGGAAGGGCAATGATAAGGGTCCGGAACAGTCCGGTACCCAGCCGAACACGCTGTCAGGCCTCCTGGAGCAAGCTGCGCTCTCGTAGGATCACCGTACGCTAATGGGTATGGTGTTGGAGAAGATTTCATTTGCCACAAGCGGGCTAAATGAAGCCTTTGGAAGCTTGCTCAGAGGCTTTGAGGTAAGCAGCGAAATACGCCGTTTTTGGTTGTACGCGATACATGCGATCTGTATAGATAGTAGCCCCTGAGACTATGGTTTCCACCCGATGGCAGCAAATGGAGGATCACAATCCCCTGTAATCATCACATTTGTGTTGATGTTCAGGTTGCTAAGGATCCGGCGATAGACCGGAATATTGAGCTTGCTGAATTAAGGCGACAAATTGATGTGGTAGATATCGACGTCACGCTTATAAATAAGCGGCTTGACGAGTCACAGAGTATGTGCTTGTTTTCCTTATTTGCTTTAAGAGACTGCAAGGAGTTTGTAATAACAATATGATACAATGTGGATGCAGGCCGAGCTGCTGCCATTGAGGCCCTGAGGGCGGAGCTTGCCCTAGCCAAGGAACAAGCCCGGGTTAGCAATGCGGCTGCTCTAAAGGCAGTCGAAGAATTAAAAGCCGAACAGGCCGCTCATCTCCGAAGCGAAGAGAAGATAGCCGAGATGGCTGTGGAGCTGAGGGATGCCGTCGGCCGGTACGAGCTTCTCGAAAAGGACAATCAGACAAAGGCGGTCGACCTGAAGAAGGCGCTGGATTCGGCTAAAGAGATGCGCTCTCAGATTAGAGACGCACGGGAGGAACTTCGACAAGCCGAAGAAATCACGGCTGGAAATCCTTATTTGTTGTGGATGAAGTTTTTAGATCCGAAGTATGCTCCATTGGATAGGCTATGGAGCGCCACGGGTGAGTATGCGGACTTGGCGAAGAGTGCGGCTGATGCGACCAAGTTATTCAAGGATCATGAAGATAACAAAATGGAAAGGCTGTTCTAGTCGCAATTTAATGCCCCATTGTGTTCCTTACCCTTGAGTGAGAAGATGGATGCTATAGCCGAGCTCCATAGGCTGTCCGGCCTTGCAATGAGGTCTGTAATAGATCATCTATTGCCGAAGGAGCCGAAGCCGGACAGTTACTTTGGTTTGGTGCAACAATTATTTGGCACCAGAGTGCAAATCGATGCCGCGAAGAGATGGGCATGCATAGAGGGTGCGCGGATGGCTCTTGCCCGTGTGAAAACATACTGGGCGGATATGGAGGCCACCAACATTGCAACCCAGGGTCAGGCAGGAGGCCAAGACCCAACCGAGCACTATTTTGAGCAGGTCGTAGAAGGTGCCCGTAGAATAGAGGCTCAGTGCTCAAAGAATGTCATGTTTGAGTGACAATTCTGTAAACAATTATGTGTTTAATTATAGAGGTTGTTTCTTATACTTTTGCCTAGAAGTATTATGATGTCTCCTGTATGGCTATTAATGTATGCATATAACGTGAAAGTTAGCAGTCGTTGGCTTCAGCCCCCACGCATATAATGCGGGGGTGTTCGAAAAGAGAGGCGTAACACACTTGATCCAACGTCTTGGTCCATTAAGGAGGTGATCGCACGTCGAACCAGGCAACCGGACTATATAGTTGTAGCGCTTTCACTTAGCCGTAGGAGTTTAAAAGGTGGGGCTACTATGTACCCCCTGGTACTTCCGCGTGCATCCGGATACGGTGCGCATACTTGACCGGGAAACCGATCCTTCGTTAATGCGCAGGAATCCTATAGATTCCGGGTAGTCTTCGAGTGGTTGACCAGTCTCTCGCTGTACCATGACAGTCAGTTTTTGGCCTTTTCTACTTAGGTGCTCATCCGGAATAACCAGGGCACAATCGCAGTAGTTCTCCTTTGGCGGCCTTAGCCGATAGAACGGAACATAAGGCAGCAAACCCAGGAGCCGGGCTAACCCAACAATTGACCAAAGACATGATTCGGAGCTGATGCATATAAGGCCAAACTTGCGACGCCGAACACTCCCGAGGGTATTCAGACTTTATAACATATACTGGGTGGAAGAATGCCCTAGACCCTATAATTCCAGGTACGAGCATTGATCTGTCGTGGCAAAAAAGCCTATAACGCCGGTGTCCCTTATGGGTGTGTGAGATGCCCATGGGATGTCAAGCAACAAAAGATAGTAAAGAGAAACCTTTGAGCAGGGCCCTGCTGCACGTCTGCGCCTTTCTCTCTGTTGTGTTGTATCCTGGAAGGGTGTCGCACAAATAGCATCTGTAAAAATGAAAACTCGTGAAAGGAAAAAGAGTAAGTGTGCGGAAAGTTAGCTATGCTCGATGGATGTTAGAGGTATTTGCCTATTAATGAGGTGAGTCGAATTGTGGGCTTTGTTACATGTTGTGTCGCTCCTCGTATTATTTATGGGGAAACGTGTACAACACCTAGCTCAGGTTTGTCCGAGCTATTGTGAAAAGTGGTGTATTGGACTCGTCTAACCGTGTCCGTGGTCTTGACGACCGGTCATGCGTTCCGGTGGGAGAGGCCGCCTAGAGTCCGGCAGCAGGAGCTGCCGCATACTGCTCTGTGTTTCCGCTAACCGTTATGACACCGCCTGGACCGCGCATCTTGTGTTTAAGGCAGGCGTAGTTCGGTATTGCGTTAAAGCAAGAGAAGGCCATTCTTCCAAGCAATGCATGATAATCGCTGCTGAAGGGAGCGATGTTGAAGAGTAAGTTCTCGCTTCTGAAGTTGTCGGGAGAACCAAATGTTACTTCTAATACGAGGGAGCCCCAGCAATGGGCCACGACGCCTGGAATCACTCCATTGAAGGTGGCGTTGTTTTGACTTATTCTGGATGGGTCTATCCCCATCTTGCAGATGGTGTCTTGATATATTAGATTAAGACTACTGCCGCCGTCCATTAGGACGCGAGAGAGATGGTATCCATCAACTATTGGGTCGAGCACCAGGGCAGCTGATTCTCCGTGCCGGATACTGGCCGGGTAGTCCCTGTTGTCGGTGTCAAAACCGGCGGATCTCGGGTAGGGGGTCCCAAACTGTGCGTCTAGGCGGATGGTAACAAGATACAAGGGACACGATGTTTTTACCCAGGTTTGCGCCCTCTTGATGGAGGTAAAACCCTACTCCTTCTTGATTAATATTGATGATATGGGTAGTACAAGAGTAGATCTACCACGAGATCGGAGTGGCTAAACCCTAAAAGCTAGCCTATGGTATGATTGTTGTTCCTGCTATGGACTAAAACTCTCCGGTTTATATAGACACCGGAGAGGGCTAGGGTTACACAGAGTCGGTTACAATGGGAGGAGATCTTCATATCGTATCGCCAAGCTTGCCTTCCACGCCAAGGAAAGTCCCATCCGGACACGGGACGGAGTCTTCAATCTTGTATCTTCATAGTCCGGGAGTCCGGCCAAAGGTCTTAGTCCGGCCATCCGGACACCCCCTAATCCAGGACTCCCTCAGTAGCCCCTGAACCAGGCTTCAATGACGACGAGTCCGGCACGCAAGTTGTATTCGGCATTGCAAGGCGAGTTCCTCCTCCGAATATTCCATAAAAGATGTTGAACACCAGGGTAGTGTCCGGCTCTGTAAAATAAGTTCCACATTCCACCGCGGAGAGAATAATATTTGCATCAATCAGATTTGCTGACGTATTCCATAGCATGACGTCATGGCTAGGCCTTCATTTGAATCGTTTTATTGTCCCACCTCAGCGCGTTTAGCGAGGCGGTTTCCCTGGCACGTCTTGTCAAAGCAGAGATCGTGTCCCCTTATTCCGGGATTCTCATCAATACGGGCGTGGGTAACCCAACCGCGACTTAGATATGACTCCCTAATTGAAAGCGAGTCTCAAACGGTTACGGGGAGGGCTCTTGGTATTCACCTCCTTTATAAAGGAACCAAGGCCCGGCTCCCTTCTTCTCAAACCAACCAAATTTGCCCCTCGCTTCGAGTTCCAACACCCAAAGCTCTAGTTTTAGGCGCTTCGGACTTTTGACGATGTCCGGCTCCGACCTTCAAGGCCGGTGGATGCCTTCCTCCATTACGAAAGAAGATGTGTTAGCTGATAGATGCCAGGTATCTAACCGGCGAAATCTCGCATAGACTGCATGCTCAAGGGCAAGCTATTCCCGCTCCCCAGCCTGGTGAAAGCGTGGTGTTCGCATCTCACTTCCTTCGGGTGCTACGCTTCCCGATCGATCCCTTCGTGAGGGGGCTTATGTTTTACTACGGGCTGGAGTTCCACGACCTAGCTCCGGAGTCCATCCTCCAGATCTCATCATTCATTGTGGTGTGCGAGGCCTTCCTCCATATCACTCCTCACTTCGGATTGTGGCTAAAAACCTTCAAAGTGGAACCGAAAATGATCGAGGGGCAGCACGCTGAGTGCGGAGGAGCTATAATAAGCAAGATGGACAACGCTCCATGGCCCGAAGGCTCTTTTCAAGAGGAGCTCGGCTTATGGCAACGGGACTGGTTTTACATCACAGCCCCCAGGGGCACCACATGGGTGGCACCACCTACTTTTCTCTTGGGTCCCCCACCACGGCTGGCGTCATGGGTTAATGAAGGACTTATCTGGGGGCTGCCCAAAGACGTGCCGTTGCTACAAGGTCGTATTCGAGATCTCCTAGAAAGAGATATCAATTTGACCGTAGTGGTGCAAGTCATGGTGATTCGCCGCACACTGCCCTGCAAACGTCAACCTCTCCTCCTGTGGGAGTTCAATCCGGAGGGACCACGAGTCCTACAACATTTCATGGGAATGACACCCGTGGAGATGTATAAATTGTTCTTTGGATGACAAGCAAGGTGTCCGGATTTGTCCAAGGATGCAGGTCTGAGCTGCAATCGCCCGGATTCTGAAGTAAGTAGCCCCGTATTTGGACACACCATCCATATTTTTATCAAAATTACCCTTTAATAGAGTTGTCCTTTGAACATGAGTGGATGGCGAAGGCAAAGCTTATCAGGTGTCCAGCCCCCCTGCCCGAGACCGTGCCGAATCCCATGCTGACCAGGATGCTGGAGGTCGCGCTTTCGGCGGAAGGCGAAGGGGGGAACCAAGGAGCTACCGCCTCCGCGAAGGAGGCTGTTAGGAAGGGAAGAATCAAAAATTCCCCCGACCAGGGAAAGAAAAGGACTGCCTCTGAAGACCCGGAGGTAATAACCTCAAAGCGGGGAAAGAAATCTTCGCCAGAGGGTTCGGCACCGGAGAACGCCCCGGCCAAATCACCCCCTAAAGGGGACCCACTCTCCCCCGAGACGTAAGTGAAGGGAGGGGTTCCATAATGAATCGCACTCCTGTTTTATTCCTGAGGAAAATAACTGAAACATTATCTTGCAGTTCGGATCTCAACCCTTCTTAGCAGAGCTCATCTTCAGGGGATCTTCGTCCAGAGATGATAGAGAGCGAAACGCCTCCCCTTGTTGCACCGTCTCACGAGGCTGGCGACCCCGAGGTATCATCCCGGAGGGTTTTTCCAAGTCCGGACCCTGGAAAAGGTCGTCAGGCTAGTCCGGCACCCTCTGGCGCGCCGTTGGAGGGGCTGAAGGATCTGCTTGGTAGGGCGTCCATCTCAGAAGAACACCGTATGTTGATGAATACGGTGATTGGAAGGATTTCATCCGCGGAAAGCGGATTGTACGAGGCTGCCATGAGTTTACAAACAGGCTTTGAGGTACGTAAAAAGGTGTACCTTTTGGTGGAGCCGCATATTAAATTTGCCCTGTATGAATAGTAGCCCCTGAGACTCTGTGTGTCGTCACGAGTGACGACGCATAGAGGATCATAACGCCAGGTATAATATGTCGCCTATTCCATGAAGGTGGCGAGGCGTTCGGTGGCTAGCCAGACTGATGAATCTGCCGAACTAAAGCGGCAACTTGACGTAGCCGATGCCGACATTGCGCTTATAAATAAGCGGCTAGACGAAGCTCAAGGTATGTTCAAAAGACACCTGGTGATAAGAGCTCGATGCTCGGGCCTTATATATATGTGCTTGATGTAGATGGTGCTGCTGCCGTGGAGAACCTTCGGGCGGAACTTGACCGAGCCAAGGAGCAAGCAAGGAAAAGTGATGCGGCTGCCGTTAAAGCGGCTGAAGAGCTAAAAGCCGAACAGGCTGCTCACTGCCAGAGCAAGAAGGTAATAGCCAAAATGGCCATAAAATTGAAGCATGCTACCGACCGCTGTAAATTTCTCGAACAAGAAGATAGGGTGGCACAGAAGGACCTTGAAAAGATCACTGCCGAAGCCAAGGATACTCGCTGTGCAATGAGAGAGACGAAGAAGGAGCTGCGTCAGGGCGGAGATATCACGGCTGGAAAGCCTTATATGCTGCGGATGAAGTTTGGAGACCCCAAGTATGCTCCATTAGACAGGCAGTGGAGTGCGGAAAACGCTTTTCTGGATTTGGCAGCAAGTGCGGCAGACGCGACCGAACACTTCCGCAGCCGAGGTGACCATGGATTGGAAGAGCTTTTTTGGTCGCAGTACCACAATCCAGAATGCCCACTATCAGTATCCGACCGTTTGGCCGCCTGGGCGGAGCTGAACAGGTTATCCAGACTCGCCATGAGGTATGTTGTGAGTCGTCTGTGGCCGGAGAAGCCGGAGCCGAAAAGTTATTTTGGCTTGGTGTAGCAGTTCCTTGGTTCGGTGCCGCATGCTGATGCAATGAAGAGGTCGGCGTGCATAGAGGGCGCACAGATGGCTCTTGCCCGTGTCAAAACATACTGGGCAGATATGAAGGCCAGTATTGTTGCGTCCCAGGATTCGGACGAAAGCCGAGTACCTGCCAAGCACTATTTTGAGGAAGTTCTTCCTGGCGCTCATATAATAGAGTCGCCGTGCTCGAAGGATGTTGTGTTCGAATAGTTTATACTATTTGTAAAACGAATTTTTTTATATGAAAAAAGCTTTTTATACTTGTGCTTGCAAGAATTATGATGCCTCCTGTGCGGCCGTTTAATGTATATATTTGTATATAACCTGAAAGATTGCAGTCGTTGGCTTCGGCCCCCACGTATACAATGCGGAGGTGTGCGCAAAAAGGCACCTTTTCACACTTAATCCAACGTCTTGGTCCTACAAAGGAGGTGGTGGCATGGCAAACTAGGCAACTGGACTATAATGCTTTATCACTTTCACTTAGCCATAGGAGTTTGATAGTGGGGCTATTGAATAGCCCCTAGGGGCACCGCGCTCGCCCGAATTCGGGGTGCGAGTGTGCCTGACTAAGAAGCGGCCCTTCATTAATGCGGAGGACTCCTAAAGATTCCTAAAGTCATCGAGTGATTGACCAGTCTCTCGCTATATCATGACAGTCCGTTTTCGGCTTTCTCTACTGAGGTGCTCACCTGGCCGAACCGGGGAACAATCGCAGTAGTTCTCCTGGTGCCGCGTTAGCCGATATAACGGAACGTAAGGCAGCAAAACACAGGAGCCGGGCAAACCCAACATTTGACCAAAGACATGATTCGGAGCTGATGCATATAGGGCCAAACTCGCGACGCTGAACACTCCCTAAGGTATTCGGTCTTTATGAGGACGGGCCGAAATAGAGCCCTTGGTAAAAAAGCCCCTAGTGTCCAGGTACGCGCAAAAATTCTGGCGTGGCCACATGCCAAGACTCCAACCTCCTCCTCGGTTATAGAGAAAACCAGGGGATGTTATCAACAAGAGACAGTAAAAAAGGTTTATGCAGGGTGTTAATCTGAAAAGAATCCTTGAAACGGGTCCCTGCTGCACGTCTGTGCCTGTGTCTCCGTTGTGCCGTATCCTGGACGGGCGTAGCACGATGTTCATCTGCGAAAGAGAGGAACTTAGTAAAAAATAAGCGTGCGAGAAATCTATATTGAAATAAACAAAATATAGTTGGAGCAAGAGTTGAGCCGTATTGTCTCCGGGCGTGAGCATACGGAGCCCCTTGTACGGGGATATGCGGCTATTAAGCATGTTTACGCCAGACTCGTCGAGCCGTGTCCGGGATAGCAGGGCTGGATTTGTGGGCGGCTGTCCAGGCAGCCGCACATTGCCCGTACTTTGGGGGTTAATTTATGTTCCCCTGTAATGAAATGATGCCCTTTGGGACGGGCATTTTGAGTGTAAGGGATGCGTAATGCGGTATTGCGTTAAATCGGGCGAAAGCTTCACGTCCCAGTAGCACTTGATAGCGACTTACGAACGAGGCGATGTGGAATGTTAGCTTTTCACTTCGGAAGTTGTCGGGTGATCCGAACGTGACTTCTAACGTAAGGGAACCCATACTTGGGGTATCCGGGCCTGGCGTGACTCCTTGAAAGGAAGTGTTGCCAAGGTGGGTTATAACTAGGTTTACCCCGAGTTTGCGGACTGTGTCCTGATATAACAGGTTCAAGTCGCTGCCGCCGTCCATAAGGGCGTTTGTATTGGAGTCCATTAATAATTGGATTTACGACCAAGGCAGTCCAGCCTGTGTTCCGGTATCCTCTGGAGTAATCCTGATGATCGAAGGTGATTGGTTGTAACAACCAGTGGGGTTGCTCCTTTGGGGCTGGCCGTACGGCGCGTGTCTTCGTAGGTACCGTTCTGCTCTTCCCTTTTGTCACATGAAGTTGATTTACTGTCTTGACTTCTTGTGGGAACTTCTTTTGTTCTCCGGTGTTCTGCTTGTGGGGTGCATCGTCATCTTCGCTTGGTGTGTCAAGCCCCTTGTGTTCGGCGTTGAGTTTGCCGGACTGCTTAAAGACCCAACAATCTCTGTGGGTATGGTTTGCAGGTCTCCCAGGAGTGCTTTGGATTTGACATATTTTGTCCAAGATTTTGTTGAGGTTGGATAGCTCGTCCCTATCATCTTTGGGGGTGGCTTTTTCTGATTTTGCAGAGAGCTTTTGAGTCCGGTGTTTAATGTCGTGCTCATCGGGCTGTTGTCCTTGATCCGGCGCGGTTCTTTGTTACGGTGCGGCTTCCCGTTCCCATCTCTGGGTTCGGACGTATTCGGGTCGCTGGTGCTGCTTCTTGCCAACCAGCTATCCTCTCCTGCACAAAAGCGGGTCATGAGGCTTGTTAACGCAGCCATTGTTCACGGTTTTTCTTGGCCGAGGTGTCTAGCGAGCCATTCGTCTTGGACGCTATGTTTGAAAGCTTCTAGGGCCTCTGCGTCCGGACAGTCCACTATCTGATTATTTTTGATAAGGAATCTGTTCTAGAGCTTCCGGGCTGACTCTCCGGGCTGCTGAGTTATATGACTCAGATCATCTGCATCCAGGGGTCGGACATAGGTCCCTTGAAAATTTGCCCGGAAAGCATCCTCAAGCACTTACCAACTTCCCATGGTGTTTTCGGGAAGGCTTTTAAGCCAATGTCGGGCTGGCCCTTTGAGCTTAAGGGGTAAGTATTTTATGGCGTGGAGGTCATCTCCTCTGGCCATGTGTATGTGGAGAATATAGTCCTTGTTCTAGACTCCAGGGTCTGTTGTTCCGTCGTATGCTTCTATGTTCACGGGCTTGAATCTGGCTGGAAATTCATGGTCTAGCACCTCATCGGTAAAACGTAGGGGGTGTGCAGCGCCCCTATTTTTAGGCGTGCCGCGATGTTCGGGTATGTTTTGCATTGCATCGCTCACTGGAGCTTGCTTTCTTGGCCTATAGATGGATCTGGTTGGGCCAGCTTTTTGATGCGAATTCTTGGACGGATCGCGCGCCATATTGAGTGCAGCGTCCTTTGATGCGTTAGATTGATCGTAGGGTCGTCTATCCGACCTTGTGGCTTCCTTATTTTTTGACTGTGGGGGCTTTATCGCCTCTTCATCAAATTCCGGTAGTAGTTTCTGCTTCGGATAGCTCTTTGTGTGACGACTGTTGCCGTACTTGTGTGCGGTATTGAGTACTTTGCCCTATCTGATCCTGAGTGCGTTTTCTGTTGTTTTGAGCCTCTGCTTCTGCTTTTTCAGGCTACGTGCAGTGGCAACGAGCCTTTCGTGGAGGTTCTGATGTTCCACCGATTTGTCCGGCGTGAGGTCGTCCGGGCTATTATCTTCCCCGGGGATTGGTTGTTTGGATTGTCCGCCTTGTTTGGACGGATGCTCGATGGCATGTTCGTCTTCCGTTGATTCACCCGGCTCTATGGTTGGGTCTTTGTCGAGGTGGGGCTTGGCCTTGCGCTTACGCCACCGCTTTGATTGTTTTTCGAGGGAGCGATCCCTGGCCGCATCCTTTTGATCCTCGTTGTCGTTTCTGTTAGGTGTATCCACCATGTATACATCGTATGATGAGGTGGCTTTCCGGCGCCCTATAGGTGCTGGTTTCTAATCGTCTCCTATATCGGCGTCGATACCGTCGATATCTTCAGAGTCGAAATCGAGCATGTTGGTTAGATCGTCGACAGTGGCTACCAAGTGGGTGGTGGGTGGGTTTCGAATTTCTTCATCGTCCGCATCCCAACGACCCCGACCGTAGTCCGTCCAGGGTTCTCTCGACAAAGAGAGAGAGACTTCAGTGAATTTAGAATATCGCCAAAGGGCGAGTGCTGAAGGACGTCCGAGGCGGTGAACTCTGTGACCGGAGCCCAATCGGGCTCGATTGGAAGAGGTGCGGGATATATGGAGTCCGGAGCGGAGTCCGGCACCTTGGAGTCACGGGCCCTGCGAAGGACTAGGCTGGTATCCGGCTCTATCGCCGTAGAGGTTGCGGCTTCCGGGGCGGCGTCCAACTGTCCATCCCCGACTGGCGCAGTGGGCTCCGAGCTAATGGTCGGAGCGGACACCTGAGCAACGCTCTGGGCGTTGTCCGGCGGCAGAGCTAAATCATGCCCATCGTGATAGTGCGGCGCGCCCAGTTGTGGCTCGAATCCGTCGAAGATCAAGTCCCCGCGGATGTCGGCCGTGTAGTTTAAGCTTCCAAACCTGACCTGATGGCCAGGGGTGTAGCTTTCCATCTGCTCCAGATGGCCAAACGAGTTGGCCTGCAGTGCGAAGCCGCCGAATACGAAGATCTGTTCGGGGAGAAAAGTCTCATCCTGGACCGCGTCGCGATTGACGAGCGAAGAAGCCATCGGGCCTTGAGGCGATGAAACAGAGGAACTCTCAATGAAAGCACCAATGTCGGTGTCAAAACCGCTGGATCTCGGGTAGGGGGTCCCGAACTGTGCGTCTAGGTGGATGGTAACAGGAGACAAGGGACACGATGTTTTTACCCAGGTTCGGGCCCTCTCGATGTAGGTAAAACCCTACTCCTGCTTGATTAATATTGATGATATGGGTAGTACAAGAGTAGATCTACCACGAGATCGGAGTGGCTAAACCGTAAAAGCTAGCCTATGGTATGATTATTGTTCCTGCTATGGACTAAAACTCTCCGGTTTATATAGACACCAGAGAGGGCTAGGGTTACACAGAGTCGGTTACAATGGGAGGAGATCTTCATATCGTATCGCCAAGCTTGCCTTCCACGCCAAGGAAAGTCCCATCCGGACACGGGACGGAGTCTTCAATCTTGTATCTTCATAGTCCAGGAGTCCGGCCAAAGGTCTTAGTCCGGCCATCCGGACACCCCCTAATCCAGGACTCCCTCACCTGTGATCAAAAGTGATCGGGCAAGTTACCCAGGGATTGGATTGGGGGGCTACGAACTCTGCGTGAGTTACGTGTACCATGTTTACCGTTTTGAGTTCTGGTGGAAATTTTTTCTGGCCCCCGGTGTTCGGCCAGCGAGGTTCGCCCTCGTCGTTGCTTGGTATTTCACTTCCCTTGTGTTCGGCGTTTAACTTGCCGGCCTGCTTGAAGACCCAACATTCTCGGTGGGTATGATTTGCAGGTTTGTCGGAAGTGCCATGGATTTGACACAATCTGTCCAGGACTTTATTCAGGCCGGATGGTCCCTCTTTACTGCCCTTAAATGGCTTCTTTTCCTGACCAGATCGAGAGCCCCTGAATAAGGCGTTGACCGCCGTGTTGTCCAGACTATTGCCACTCCGACGCTTGTGCTTAGTGCGATGTGGCTTCCCATTGCCATCTCGAATTTCGGATGTACCCGGGTCGCTACTGCCTCTACGGGCCAACCAGCTGTCCTCGCCCGCACAAAATCGGGTCATGAGGCTTGTTAAGGCTGCCATCGTTCTCCACTTTTCTTGGCCGAGGTATCTGGCAAGCCACTCGTCTCGGATACTATGTTTGAAGGCCGCTAAGGCTTCGACATCTGGATAGTCTACAATTTGATTCTTCTTAGTGAGGAATCTATTCCAAAGCTTGCGGGCTGACTCTCCGGGCTGCTGTATTATGTGACTTAAATCGTCCGCATCCGGAGGCCGGACAGAGGTTCATTGGAAGTTGGCCCTGAAAGCATCCTCAAGTTCCTCCCAACTTCCAATTGAGTTTTCGGGGAGGCTTTTCAGCCAATGACGAGCTGGTCCTTTTAACTTGAGGGGGAGGTATTTGATGGCGTGGAGGTCATCCCCACGAGCCATGTGTATGTGAAGGATAAAATCTTTGATCCAGACCCTAGGGTCCGTCGTTCCGTCGTATGACTCTATATTCACGGGTTTGAATCCCTATGGAAATTAATGGTCCAGCACTTCATCAGTGAAGCATAGGGGGTGCACAGCCCCTCTGTATCTGGCCATGTCACGGCATGCTGCCGGCTGCTCCTGGTGTTGATTCCGGACTGGTATTCGATCAGCATGATCGTTGAGGTGACCATAATCCCGCGTCGGAGCACGTCCTCTGGACCCATAGATGGATCTGGCCGCACTGGCATTTTTGTCCAGGAGCTCTCGTAAATCATGTGCGGTATCGGTGGCTGCTCCATCGCGGCCATTAGGTAGTTGGTCCGGCTGAGTAGCCGTATTGTTTTTGGGCCGAATGGGCGATGCGGCTTTATCGTCGAATTCGGGTAGCAGTTTGCGCTTTGGGTAGCTCTTTGTGTGGCGATCATCGCCACATTTTCCCTCGGTGTCCAGCACCTTCTTCCATCTTCGGTCGAGCGTATCCTGCGCGGTTTTAAGCCTTTGCTTATGTTTCTTCAAGCTCCTCGCCGTGGCCAGGAGTCTTCTGTGGAGGTTACATTCCTCCCGACGTTTTTTCGGGATGATGAATGCATCGTCGACCGTACTGTCCTGTTCTATGGAGGTAGTATGATGAGTTCGGCCCTCAGGATCGCTGTGATCGGACGTCTGCTCCGAGATGTGTTTGATGTGACCTAGCTTATCCTGCTCCATCGCTGGGTCCCTACGGTCGTTGTCGCCTACGGAGTCAACCGGAGTGTCATCTTGTTTTGGGCTGTTATCGCTATTTTTACTGTTACTGGACTTAGAGCGGCGCCTGCGCCGTTGTCTTTGCTTTTGTCCGGGGGGTTTATCCTCCGTTGTGTCCTTCTTGTCACCATTGTCTTCTTTAGGCATGTCCACCATATAGACATCATATGATGAAGTGGATGTCCAGCGCCCCGTGGGAGGCGGTTCTAGATCACGCCCTGCATCAACGTCCATACCGTCGATCTTACTGGGGTCGAATTCGAGCATGTCTGTTATGTCATCGACAGTGGATACAAAGTGGGTGGTGGGTGGGTACAGATTTTCTTCGTCCTCCGTATCCCACATGGGTCGGACATAGTCCGGCCAAGAGCCTCTTGACAGAGAGAGAGCCCTTAATGAATCTAGCACATCTCCAAAGGGTGAGTGCTGGAAGATATCCGCGGCGGTGAACTCCATAACCGGGGCCCAGTTAGATTCGATGGGCACGGACGCGCGCGGTCCGGAACACATGACAGGAGATGAGTCCGGGGGTCCGGAGACACAGATCCTTTTCGGGGAGGAGCCGGTGTTCGGCTCCAACGCTGGAGAGTGTGCGGCCTCCGGGGTGGGGTCCATCCACCCGTCCTCGGAAGGCGCAACCTGCTATGCAACAAAGTTCGGAGCTGTAGCAAGTGCGATGTTCCGAACACTGTCCGACTATAGATCTAGGTCATGCACGTCGCGATTGTTTCGGCGCTCCTGCCACGGGCCCGAATCCATCGAAGATCAAGTCTCCGCGGATGTCGGTAGTGTAGTTTAGGTTTCCGAACCTGACCTGATGGCCAGGGGCGTAGCTATCGATCTGCTCCAGATGGCCAAGCGAGTTGGCCCGCAGTGCGAAGCCGCCGAACACGAAGATCTGTCCGGGGAGAAAAGTCTTGCCCTTCATGGCGTTGTTGAAGGTTGGAGAAGCCATCGAGCCTTATAGCAACGACACAGAGGAACTCTCAATTAAAGCACCAATGTCGGTGTCAAAACCGGCAGATCTCGGGTAGGGGGTCCCGAACTGTGCGTCTAAGGCTAATGGTAACGGGAGGCTGGGGACACGATGTTTACACAGGTTCGGGCCCTCTCGATGGAGGTAATACCCTACTTCCTTCTTGATTGATATTGATGATATGAGTATTACAAGAGTTGATCTACCACGAGATCAGAGAGGCTAAACCCTAGAAGCTAGCCTATGGTATGATTTTTGTTGTCCTACAGACTAAACCCTCTGATTTATATAGACACCGGAGGGGGCTAGGGTTACACAGAGTCGGTTTACAGAGGGGGAGATCTACATCCGAATCGCCAAGCTTGCCTTGCACGCCAAGGAGAGTCCCATCTGGACACGGGACGAAGTCTTCTATCTTGTATCTTCATAGTCCAACGGTCCGGCCAAAGTACATAGTCTGGCTATCCGGATACCCCCTTATCCAGGACTCCCTCAGTAGGTGCCATCAAAGTGCATGACTAATTTACGCACTGCTTATCTGATTATCTCCATTTTCTTGCATGAGATGTGCACCTTGACGCTAGATGTCTCGCGTGTTGGCAAAAGGATGAACAAAGCTCTCGTAAAAGAAAAGAGTTGAAGAACATAGATTCCCGACGACCGAAAAGGAGCAAGAAACCTCGTGGTGGAGCATCTGCAAGGAACCTTGCGCGTTTTCCCCTATTTTTTGCCGCCTTCCCACCTATAAACAAATAAAAGAACATGGACTCTTTGCTAACCACTATAAATGATACATCAGGATGCTAAGTTGAAGATGTTTTATAGTTTATATTGATAACCATGCAACAAGCCACACATGTACAGGACGCATGCAGCCACACATGTACACACGCCAACGCACTAGCTCCATCTGATCCAACTCATGCACATACGTGCACATCATGGAGCATACAAGTGAAAGTGCAACTATCCCTAGGTGGTTTTGGTAATTCATAACAACATATAGCTCATTGAGCTAATGCTATTCCAAGACTATTATTTCAGGAAAGCTCAATGAATGGCATGGCATGGATGATGAAAGTGGATCCCTCAAAATACTAAGGACAAAGGATTGGCTCAAGCTCAAAAGCTCAAGACTCTTCATTTTACATTTTAGTGATCCAAGATCACATTGAGTCTATAGGAAAAGCCAATACTATCTAGAAGGGATGAGGTGTTTCTTAATAAGCCTCTTGCTTCATGTGCTTAGTAATATGCTCCAAAACCCTCAACTACTTTCCCACATCCACAAATGACCTAAAACTAAAGCCAAAATCGGTCACACCGATTCTTTCTATCCGGCGCCACTGATTCCAAAAGTCATAGCCACTGCCACAAACCCTAAGCAAATCGGTCTTACCAATAGGGATCTCGGTCTCACTGAGATGGGGTTGCAATCTCTCTGTTTCCCTTTGTAACGTTTCGGTCTAACCGAAGTGAGAGATCGGTCCCACCGAGATTGCAATGTAAACTCTCTGTTTCCTTTTTGTAACATTTCGGTCTCACCGAAAAGAGCAAATCGGTCCCATCGAGTTTACCTGACCAACTCTCTGGCAAGCTTATTACCAAATCGGTCTCACCGAGTTTGTGTAATCGGTCTCACCGAGATTATGTTATGCCCTAACCCTAACCGAATCAGCCTCACCGAGATGCATGTCAGTCCCACCGAAAATCACTAACGGTCACTAGGTTTACTAAATCGGTCGGACCGTGTTGAACGATTCGGTCCCACCGAGTTTGGTAAATTGTGTGTAACGGTTAGATTTTGTGTGGAGGCTATATATACCCCTCCACCTCCTCTTCATTCGTGGAGAGAGCCATCAGAACGAACCTACACTTCCAACTAACCATTTCTGAGAGAGAACCACCTACTCATGTGTTGAGGCAAAGATATTCCATTCCGGCCATATGAATCTTGATCTCTAGCCTTCCCCAAGTTGCTTTCCACTCAAATCTTCTTTCCACCAGATCCAAAACCTATGAGAGAGAGTTGAGTGTTGGGGAGACTATCATTTGAAGCACAAGAGCAAGGAGTTCATCATCAACGCACCATTTATTACTTCTTGGAGAGTGGTGTCTCCTAGATTGTCTAGGTGTCACTTGGGAGCCTCCGACAAGATTGTGGAGTTGAACCAAGGAGTTTGTAAGGGTAAGGAGATCGCCTACTTCGTGAAGATCTACTGCTAGTGAGGCAAGTCCTCGTGGGCGACGTCCATGGTGGGATAGACAGGGTTTCTTCTTCGTGGACCCTTCGTGGGTGGAGCCCTCCGCGGACTCGCGCAACTGTTACCCTTCGTGGGTTGAAGTCTCCATCAACGTGGATGTACGATAGCACCACCTATCAGAACCACGCCAAAAACATCCGTGTCTCCAATTGCGTTTGAATCATCCAAACCCTTCCCTTTACTTTCTTGCAAGTTGCATGCTTTAATTTCCACTGCCTATACACTCTTTGCATGCTTGCTTGAATTGTGTGATGATTGCTTGACTTGTCCTAAAATAGCTAAAATCTGCCAAACTCTAAAATTGGGAAAAGGTTAAGTTTTTATTGGTCAAGTAGCCTAATCACCCCCCCTCTAGACATACTTCAAGGTCCTACAAGTGGTATCAGAGCATTGGTCTCCATTTGCTTTGATTTCCATAGCTTTTGGTGGTCATAGCCTTGGTTTCACAACCTAGGAGAGTATGGCGTCTAGCGAGGGAAATTATCACCGTAGAGGTCCTTACTTTGATGGTACTAATTTTGCTAGTTGGAAGCATAAGATGAAAATGCATATTCTTGGACATAACCCCGCTGTTTGGGCAATTATTTGTATTGGCTTGCAAGGTGAATTCTTCGATGGGAGAGAACCGAACCGTGAAGCTAACGCGGAAGAATTGAAGATGCTGCAATACAACGCTCAAGCATGTGACATCATCTTCAATGGATTGTGCCCCAAAGAATTCAACAAAATTAGCCGTCTTGCGAATGCAAAGGAAATTTGGGATACTTTGATTGATATGCATGAAGGTACCGAGTCCGTCAAGGAATCCAAGTTGGATGTGCTCCAAAGTCAGCTTGACAAGTTGAAAATGAAGGATGGTGAAGGGGTCGCTGAAATGTACTCTAGGCTTGCTCTTATCACAAATGAGATTGCCGTCTTAGGGAGTGAAGAGATGACCGACAAATTCATCATCAAGAAAATCCTAAGAGCATTGGATGGAAAGTATTATACCGTGTGCACATTGATCCAAATGATGCCAAACTACAAAGATCTCAAGCCAACGGAAGTCATTGGAAGGATTGTTGCTCATGAGATGTCACTCAAGGATAAGGAGGAACTTCACAACAAGTCAAGTGGTGCTTACAAAGCCTCAAGTGAAGCCCCCACATCATCAAGTGAGAAACCAACCTTCAATGAAGAATTGAGCTTAATGGTGAAGAACTTCAACAAATTCTACAAAAGTAGAAGCAAAGAAAGAAGCTCCAAGTCAAGGTCTTACAATGACAAGAGATCTTCTAGTCAAGAGCGCAATTGCTACAATTGTGGGAGACCCGGACACTACTCCAATGAGTGTACGGCACCCTACAAAAGAAGAGAAGATTCTCCAAGAAGAACGAGCAAAAGAGAAGAATCACCACCAAGAGAGAGGAGGTGTAGAGATGATTGTTATGAACGAAGACCCTCACGGAGAAGTAAGGATTCGGAAAGAAAGGACAAGTCATCAAGGAGCTACACAAAACGAAGACATCAAGCTCATGTTGGTGAATGGGTTTCCGAGTCCGACTCCGACAATCACTCCGAGAGAAGATATCACTCCGACTCCGAATATACTCAAGATGAAGGTGTTGCCGGTCTAGCACTTGTGTCAACCAACTCCTACGACATATTTGACTCACCAAATGAAGGTGTTGGAAGATACTTCATGGCAAAGGTCCAAAGGTAACACATCCCGAGTATGTTGATTTTAATAGTGATGAAGATGACTTGCTTGTGGATGATGATTTACTTGTTGACAACTCTAGTGATGAATACTATGATGAAACCTTAATTAATCATGCTAATCAAACGAATGACAATGATAAGGAGAAAATTGAGCTTATAACTAAAGAACTAAACACTCTTAAGTTAGCTCATGAAACTATCTTCGAAGATCATCGAGAACTTTTAAGGGCTCATGAGAAGTTACACTTTGAAAAGCTCAATCTTGAGCAAGAGCATGAGTTCTTAAAGGCAATCGATGATGATCTCCGCAAGAAAAGTTCTTCTTACATTGCCAAGCGTTTACTCTTATCTACATACATGCCTCAAGTCAAGTCTAGTAACAAGTACAAGAAAGATACTTCCTGTAGTAGTAACAATAATAATGTCAAATCCAATGTTGTTGCTTCTAGTAGTTCTCTTGATTCCACTAATGATTCTCTTAGCCAAGTTACACTTGAGCAAGAAAATAGTTTATTGAAGGGAATTATAGAGAAAGGTGTTTACAAGAGCCTTGTCGGGAGTAAGCAATTCGAGGAAATTGTACGCAAGCAAGGAAGGCACGGAAGAATCAAGGTGTTGGTTTTGAACGAAAGTTCAATGCCAATGGAGTTGAGTGGGAAGAAGATCAATACCCCAAGACAAAGTTTGTTCCTCAACAAGAGAAGTATGATCCTACTTCCTTCAAGGGGACACAAGATCAAGATGATCTTCCACCACAAGACCACAAGAACAAAGGCAAGGACAAACTTCAAGAAGAGATTGATGCATTTGAAGAAGCACCTAAAGCCTCGTTCAAGTGGGTCCCCAAGACTACGTCAAGTTCTACTTCATCAAGTACAACTACAACTCCAAGGATTCCCATCAAGATGATGTGGATCCCAAAGAATAAGAACTAGAGAGTTCTTGAGGGTGACTCCGCCAACATTCTTCACTCATATCATTTTGGCAAGAACAAGTGCAATCAACTTTCACATCTTGCACTAGTTCAAGGAGTCACAAACTCTCATGTTGGTAAGGCAAGGGAAAAAGTAACCTAATGTTTTCATGGACATCATATTGTGTGTGCATCACTCTATGTCTATGGATATTCTTGTTTGTTCCTTGTGGGACTAACCCATGTAGGCATGTTGAAAGTGCAACTCACTCCAAAGGATTGCTCCAAATGATCTACAACAACATTGAGCATCTACATCTTCAACACCTACATGAAGTCATCATCGACAAAACCCAAGGTTAGTTCATCCCTCTAAGGGGGGATCTCATATCTAGGGGGAGCTTAACTCTAAGAATTGAGTCAAAGCAACTCTAATGGTGTGAACACATTAATGCATTATGTAAAAGTGGTAACCCCACTTGAGCTTAAACGATGAGTATGACCTATGATCAAATGTTCTCATTTGACTCCTAAGTCAATATACTCATATATAGATGACCTAGTCATCGCCAATTGCTTGATAGATGCTAAAATTGGTTGTGCATGCATTGCCACATATTTCAATTGACATCTTATTGTGTGAGCATGTTGGTGCATATTTTACTCATTCAAGGACATCCACTTGTTGTTTTGTTTGTTTGGATTCTTTTCTTTGTGCCAAGTGGATGGACAAGAATGCCTAAGAACCTTCTTTAGCTATCTATGCTTTTATTGTCTCAAACTCTATTCATGCTACATCACAAAACTTGATCAAGTCAGATTCGAACCACTATGTGTGAGGAGCACTCGGAGTCCCCGATTCGTCATAGACTTAAACTTCCAAAACCTCTTTGTGATTCTCGGTCTGACCGATCCTTCGATTTTGGTCCTACCGAGATCATCAAGTTGATCCGAGTTTTCAATCTTGGTACAACCGATTTGAACTTTTCGGTCTCACCGATTTGCTGTAACTGAACACAGTTATGCATCTCGGTGCCACCGAGTTGTTCCACTCGGTCACACCGACAGGGTCGAGCTATATATATAGCCACGGGCAAAATTTTGGAAATTTCTCCGAAAGCCTTCGCCCGCGCAACAGCTCGCTCTGCCATCGTGGTCTCCGGATCGTCTCCTCGTCGCCAGCAGCCTCCTGTCACTGGTCTCCGCCACCGTCAACGGATTTCATCCCCGCCGTTGCCGCCGTAGCAAGTCCACCGCCAAGTTAGGGTATGGACTTAATCTTTGTGCTATCCACGTCTGATTCCTGGCACATTGTTTTCATATTGATTCTTGCCATGATTGAAACTCTTCTATCCAGCCAAAGTAGTTCATAGATTAGATGTGATTCAAATTTTTAGGGTTAGGTTTCCGCCGAAATCATCTCGGACCCACCGAGTTGAAAAACTCGGTATCACCGATTTGGCTTGTGCCATTGCACTAGTGACTCTCGGTCTGACCGAGAATTACTAATCGGTGCAACCGATTTGAGGATTCTATGAAACCCTAGCAGTCTCGGTACCACCGAACTGAAACTCGGTCCAACCGAGATCATCAGTTTAGGTTCGAAAACTGCTTCGGTATCACCGAGTTTGAAAATCGGTGGATCCGAAATGCTTTCTGTGGAAAACTAAGACTGAACTTTTGAGTCATTCTTTTGCAAAAACCTCTGCATTTTGTGATGCTCATCTTTTCTATCTCATCTATAACTCTTCACAGGGTCAGCAGTTAGCTTTTGCAGTATCTCTGATCAAAGTGACAGCCAGAACAGGTCAGAAGAGCAGATGGACTTGAGTGAGGGCACTAGTACCTCAACTTCAGATGAAGGGAGCAGAAGTACTCCTAGCAATTTGCCTAAGGCTGCAACTAGGCAAAAGAGGAAAAGAACTTCAGATTATAGGATGAAGATTACAAAGCTGAGGAAGATGAGGCTACTTCCAAGAAAGTGGTGCTCAAGAAGGAATATGTCTCAGCAAAGAATACAAAGCCAGGCATGAAGACCAAAAGGCCTGCAGGAAGACAACCAATGTCCAAGGCCAGAGCATCAACTCAACTGCCTAAAAGGCATGATCCCAAAGAGCCAGCTGCTGAAGGAAAGAAGAGGAAGGAAAGGGTCAAGAAGACCATGGCCAAAATTGTTGGTCAACCTTCCATGATGGAAGAGAAAGAGCTTGCTGCACTAGCTCCAAAGGCAGCTAAGCTTATGGGAGATGCAATCAGATCAGGGGATGCAACATCCAAGCCCAAGGAATCACCCAAAGCTGCCTCCAAGGCCAAGAAAGTTACGAAGAGGAATACTAGGAGTATTCCAGCTGCTGAGAAGAACAAGGCCCCAGTGCCCAATGTTGCTGAAGATTCAGAAGAAGAAGGGCAGTTTCTAAGAAAGCTCAAGCCCAAGATACCAGACCACAATGATGCCCATCCTGTGGCTGAGGACATGAGAATCAGGAAGGATTCAGGGCTGAGACTGTGGAGAATGGAAGATCCATATGCTTCAAGAAGAAGAACTGTTGTTGACTATAAGTTCCACACAAAGGAACAGCAGGACTTCTATGAAACAATTCTATTGGACAAGAAGCCCATAGTCTGTGACATGAGGTGGGTTGACTGGAAATTCATCAAGGAAAATGAGCAACACTATTGTGGAGTGCATGACAGCTTTGTTGCTTGTGGAGTTGCAGATTTTGTTGGATAGAAGTTCACCAACTGGAATGATGAGCTTATCATGCAGTTCTACTCCACAGCACACTTTTACCTAGATGGAAGAATAGTTTGGATGTGTGAAGGTACAAGGTACCAGTCCACTATTGAAAACTAGGTAGAGGAAAATATCAGTTGGATAAGGAACACTTTCCAATTTATCCCGACTTTGAGGACAATGAGGTTGTCATGAATGAAGATGATCCACAATCAGTTCAAGCTCAGGAGAAGAAGGAGAAGGCAAAGAGGGAGAAGGCTGCCAAGATGCCAACTCAAGAGGAGGCATCTGAATATTTCTTGAAAACCAAACAGGAGCAGCTTGGTTACTTGATAGCATCATCTCTGAGGATTGAGAAGGGGTTGGCCACCCTAACTCAAAACCAGGAGAGCCTGGAAAGAATCATGGAACAAAAATTCTATGATCTAGATGTCAAGGTAAGTGAGATTCAGTAAGTTGTGGAGCAGCTGCAGGATGACATGCAGGAGAGGAAGGGCAAGACTACCACCAATGTGTTTGCCAGAGTGCCCAGAGCCCAGAGGTCAGTTGCAGTGCCAGTGATAGACACTAGAGCAACAACTTCAGCACCAGCCACTGCCCCTACAGTTCTAGTGCAACCAGCTCCAGCACCAACTCCTCCAGCTCCATCCACTTCAACTGAAGCCTTCATCCAAGGAGCCATCTCTACACCACCACCAGAAGATCAAGCCCGAGAGTCGATCTAGCACTATGCATTTTCTATGAACTTTTTGGTAACTTGTTGCCAAAGAGGGAGAAAAATGTATAGATCATAGGCTTTGAGAGAGAGAGTGTGTTGCTTTTGTTCTCTCTTGCTTTATTTGGTGGTTTTTCAATCTTTGTTTGCTTTTGGTTGAGATACTATGCTTGTGAGACATTGATCATCATGTGTTTGATCATAAGCTACACTTATGCATGCTTGATATTATCCTATCTATCTTATGTGATCACTCACTATGCTTGGTGATGAGTGCATGTATTCATTGTTTATTACTTTGAGCGCTCCACCAAGATGTATGTGACATGGAAGAGTAACCCATGAGCCTAATTCATTGTGCATTTGCAGTCCAAAGCAAATCTAAAACTATGCACAAATTTAGGGGGAGCTCTTGCTTATCACATACTTCTCAAAGCGAAGATGTTATTAAAATTTTATTATCATTTGTTGAAGCTTTGATCTATATGTTGTCATCAATTACCAAAAAGGGGGAGATTGAAAGTGCAACTATCCCTAGGTGGTTTTGGTAATTCATAACAACATATAGCTCATTGAGCTAATGCTATTCCAAGACTATTATTTCAGGAAAGCTTTATGAATGGCATGGCATGGATGATGAAAGTGGATCCCTCAAAATACTAAGGACAAAGGATTGGCTCAAGCTCAAAAGCTCAAGACTCTTCATTTCACATTTTAGTGATCCAAGATCACATTGAGTCTATAGGAAAAACCAATACTATCAAGAAGGGATGAGGTGTTGCTTAATGAGCCTCTTGCTTCATGTGCTTAGTAATATGCTCCAAAACCCTCAACTACTTTCCCACATCCACAAATTACCTAAACCTAAAGCCAAAATCGGTACACCGATTCTTTCTATCCGGCGCCACCGATTCCAAAAGTCATAGCCACTGCCACAAACCCTAAGCAAATCGGTCTTACCGATAGGAATCTCGGTCTCACCGAGATGGGGTTGCAATCTCTCTGTTTCCCTTCATAACATTTCGGTCTAACCGAAGTGAGCGATCGGTCCCACCGAGATTGCAATGTAGACTCTTTGTTTCCTTTTTGTAACATTTCGGTCTCACTGAAAAGAGCAAATCGGTCCCACCGAGTTTACCTGACCAACTCTCTCGAAAGCTTATTACAAAATCGGTCTCACCGAGTTTGTGTAATCGGTCTCACCGAGATTACGTTATGCCCTAACCCTAATCGAATCGGCCTCACCGAGATGCATGTCAGCCCCACCGAAAATCACTAACGGTCACTAGGTTTACTAAATCGGTCCGACCAAGTTGAACGATTCGGTCCCACCAAGTTTGGTAAATTGTGTGTAACGGTTAGATTTTGTGTGGAGGCTATATATACCCCTCCACCTCCTCTTCATTCCTGGAGAGAGCCATCAGAACGAACCTACACTTCCAACTTACCATTTCTGAGAGAGAACCACCTACTCATGTGTTGAGGCCAAGATATTACATTCCTACCATAAGAATCTTGATCTCTAGCCTTCCCCAAGTTGCTTTCCACTCAAATCTTCTTTCCACCAGATCCAAAACCTATGAGAGAGAGTTGAGTGTTGGGGAGACTATCATTTGAAGCACAAGAGCAAGGAGTTCATCATCAATGCACCATTTGTTACTTCTTGGAGAGTGGTGTCTCCTAGATTGGCTAGGTGTCACTTGGGAGCCTCCGACAAGATTGTGGAGTTGAACCAAGGAGTTTGTAAGGGCAAGGAGATCGCCTACTTCGTGAAGATCTACCGCTAGTGAGGCAAGTCCTTCGTGGGTGACGGCCATGGTGGGATAGACAAGGTTGCTTCTTCGTGGACCCTTCATGGGTGGAGCCCTCCGTGGACTCGCGCAGCCGTTACCCTTCGTGGGTTGAAGTCTCCATCAACGTGGATGTACGATAGCACCACCTATCAGAACCACGCCAAAAACATCCGTGTCTCCAATCGCGTTTGAATCCTCCAAACCCTTCCCTTTACTTTCTTGCAAGTTGCATGCTTTAATTTCTGCTACCTATACACTCTTTGCATGCTTGCTTGAATTGTGTGATGATTGCTTGACTTGTCCTAAAATAGCTAAAATCTGCCAAACTCTAAAATTGGGAAAAGGTTAAGTTTTTATTGGTCAAGTAGTCAAAACACCCCCCCTCTAGACATACAACAAGGCACGTAGGAGCACACAACACGTGCATGCACCCACACTCGACCGCAGAATGCACATGAATAACACATGCATGCGCACACACTCGGCTACATGGAGGCATGCGCCATCTGCGGCGACATCTGGTTCGTCGTGCTACGGTGAAGCTCGCACACAACAACGCCTACACATCTCTTGCAACACCTCTTTTCCGTCATTGCTCAACGACTAGTCAGAGACGAAGACGACCGCAGCCTCGGCCTTAGAGCTAGCACCGATGGAAAAACACGCACGTTGCACGCACACGAGCACGTATGGAGTTCCCATGACGTGGTGCGTCCCCAGTCGCCTCTACTCCTTCTGTGCATGTTGTCTATTAAGACGGCTGCATGCCTAATGATGATGTGGGTGAGATCTTCTAGGACTCAGATGATGACGAGGAAAATTATGAGATACAAGGTGACGTACACCGTCAAGGTCCACGGTTAAGGGGGTGCTAAGTGTTAAGTGCTTAGATGTGCTTAGATGAGGTGCTAACTACATTAAATGGCTTAGTAACTCAAGTCTTCAATGCATAGGTGCTTAGTTTATTGTTGCTAAGCTTGCTTCATCTAATAATTATAGACTCAAAACTGTCTTTCCACCGTTTCTTCCTGCGGTCACCAAACTAGTCTCTCTCTTCTTAATTAACTTGCCACATCATATTTTATGCCTACGTGGCAGGCTTAGCAGCTATACATGGTGGAGCACTCGGAGAGGCCAAGGCTAGTCATAGTGGGGAGTAACTTACACTGTAACATATTACTATGTTACTCTAAACATCTCTATAAACCGGAAAGGAGGGATTAGTAACATAGACTAGTGTCATATGCAGAGTATGGGAGCACATGATATTTCCCTGTCCGAACCGATCCCAAGTTGGCTTGTCACCTTCTTGGCCCAACAAAAACACCTCCCCCCTCCCGCACGTGCTTCTCGCCCGGCGCCAGCTGAGCCCGCCGCTCCACATTAATGGCAAGTCAGGGCGACGCGACCTCTCACTGCTTCCGCCATTGAACTGGTGCGCCGACCGAGGGCACTGCCCGCTGCACGCCCGACATTTCAGACTACATAGTGGAGAGTAACTTTAGAGCAAGTACTACAATTAGGTGACATAAGCAAGCTATAAGGATTTAGATATAGTATTTGTTCTTAGTTGAAGGAGAGAAAAGGAGAGAGAAGAGAAGCGGATTATAAACTTGTAGCCGGTTGTAGCAGGAGCCCCAACATACTTTGTGAGACAAAAGGTGGGGGCACTATTAATGATACAGTATTTATACTAAACAGACTAACGGACGCCTTAATTACTCCATTTTTTTAGACAAACGTTGGTGGGGCTATTATTGACTTGGACGTGGGGTTTGGGGGCCAAAGGCCTACTATTATACTTGGTCTTACTCGCACGACCGACCTAGCATGCTCTACCCTAGACGCCGTTGTATCATATGGTTTCGCATCATTCCAGATCTTAGCGCCGAAATGCAATTCTTTTCCAGCCCTCCTTCCGGCGTGCACCGCGAGAAGGGACATTAGTCCTCCGAACCCCGCCTTTCATGATCCTGTATGGGAGAGAGGCGATCAGGTTTTTTCGGAGCACACTCCTGTGACTGTTGCCAGTGACGACTTCCTCAACGACAGCCTTCTTCCCCGACCTCAGTAACCTCTTAACCAACTACATGAGTGACAACATCAACCACAGCGGTTCTGCTCCCGCTGTACAATATGTGATTCTGTCCCCCTGGTTTAATCCGCATCATTACTTTGATGTTTGCAATTGTCATTATGATCTATTTACTACTGATTCAGATTAAATCTCATAGTAAATTGCTCATATATGCAACAATCCAATCCAAAAACCTGATTATAGCCAATTTACTCCGAGTGGTTTTGCTGCGCTTTTGAAGCCGCCTACTTTTAAGGGGATGCAATATAAAAGGTGGCAGACAAGAGTAGTATATTGGTTTCAGATCATGTACTGCTATGACGCCACTAAGGTTAAGCCTGAGGGCGATCTTAATCCTACACAACAGGAAGCTTTTGAGAACATGGATACCCTCTTCAAAGCCTCCCTACTGAGTGTTCTTGACGATTCCATTGTGGATTCATATATGTCGTTTGATAGCGGCAAAGACATGTGGGCTGCACTCGAGGCCACATTTGGGTCCTCGGGCACTGGCAACGAGTTGTACGTCATGGAGCAATTATGACTACAAGATGACTGATGAGCGCTCTGTTTTTCAGCAAACTCATGATATACAGTCACTCTCTAAGGAACTTGAGTACTTTAAGTGTGTGTTGTCGGAAAAATTTGTTGCTAGGACCATCATTGCCAAGCTTCCACCTTCGTGGAACGATTTTGCTACTTCTCTGAAAAACAAGAGACATGAGTTTTCTGTTTTGGATCTCATTAGCACTCTTGGTTTTGAGGAGAAGACGAGAGCAAAAGACCCACGTGCTCGGGTCGCTGAGGGAGCTTCTAGTTCCCACATGGTACAAGAGAAGAACTTCCAGCCCAACCAACCCCAAAACAACAAGAACAAATCTCAGGGGAAAGGCAAGTTTGATGCAAAGAACAAGCCGTCACATTCTACCAACTTCAAGAAGAATTCTCATAACGGGAAGGGATACAAACCTCAATTTTGGTAGCACCGCACAAAATTTATATGGCTGCATCTACCTGATGTTAGCTAACCTCATGGTGCTCCAGGTATTCCTACATTCTTAACTAGGTACAATGACCACCGCAAGAGGAAATTAGCTTATTCATACATTGACTTGCTGAATGTAGTGCGGAACGATCCTGTCATGTGTGGAGGAGCAAACAAGTGCAGCCAAAGGTGGAAATCAACCAACGACTTATGAAATTATATATAATCTTCCTTAGGCAGGTCAGTATCCCCTTCATCCAGATGAACGTGTTCTGTCATGCCGAGCTATTGATATGTGCTACCCTTTTGCAACACCGTTTAAGTATTGCTACTGTTTTCCTATCTTTTCATATTCAGGACAATGAAGATGATTTCAGGGAAACTACACAATATGGACTCATGTTGAGTCATCTCTATTGCCCCATGTGTTTGCTGCAAATGTGTCAGCATCAATTGCAACACAAAAGAAGAGAGCGGTTCTTGGAAAAAGCGAGTAGTTAGTGCAGCGGGCCTTATAAACACGAACAGCTCGCTCTCACGCTTCCGTCTCCCACCAATTCCACCCCACTACAAAAAAATACACTTCCGTGATGATACGGGTTTGTCACAGTAGGTTGCGTTTTTTTTCATGCATGTACATCCATGACAAATTTATGAAAGAATCAAGATAGTCATACCTGTGCTGTCGTAGAAGTGTTCCATGACATTACCAAAATTATCATCACGGAAGTGTCCACTTCCATGACGATAAATCGCGTATCACAGAAGTACTTCCATCAAGGGTGACCGACACGTGGCATCCACCATAACGGAACGCCGTTAAGCTATCGTGTAGGTTTTGGATCCGATAACCCGTTAACAGCCTCGACCAATGGGGATTTTCCACATGTAAACTCATCATTGGCTGGAGGAAACACGTGTCGGCTCATCGTTGGGACAGATGTCATCCACTCATTGGATAGAAGGCGCCTATGATACGTCGACACGTGGCACGGCCCAACAAAGGCCCATTCCTGTGAAAAGGCCGGCCCGTTTGACCTGGTCAAAAGATGGCGGGTCAGCCGATGTAAAGCCTATTAACGGCTTGTCGCATATAGCCGATTTACAGCCCGCTAACTCAAGGCCCGTTATGCCCTATCCGAATTAGGCTTAGTAGTGTCATCTGGGCCATCCAATATGATTCCAGACCGTTTTCACTTCTGGCCCATGTATGGCCCATGACGTCTTTCGGCCCATAGGAGGCCCTATGTAACTCTTGGCCTATTAACGGCCTGTGGTGAAACTGGCCCGTAATGAATAGTGTATCACTTTACTCCCATTAACGGCCCGTGGTGAAACTGGCCCGTAATGAATAATGTATCACTTTATACCCATTAACAGCCCCTTATTCCGTTGGGCCATTTCCAACCCATGTTATCTTTCGGCCTTCTCAGAGCCCATTTATTCTTGGGCTCATTTCCAGCATTCGTTTACTTACGGCCCGTTACTGTCATTTTCTGCTTGTGGGACAAATTCAGCATGTGGTTACAGTCGGCCCGTTTGTGGTCCGTTAATATGTTGGGTCGTTTTCATAGCATCATCAAATATGGCCTATTAACGATGGCCCGTTATGGTCGGCCCATGAACGGACGATTCCAACTCTAGCCCGTTTACGGCCATATTGCGGCCTGTTATTGGCCCATGTTTGGCCAATCGATCATACTGCCCGTATAAGGCCCATTGATGATATGGCCCGTAGAAGACCCATTGTTTCTACGGCCCGTAGAAGGCCCACTGTTTCTACGGCCCGTAGAAGGCCCACTATTTCTACGGCCCGTAGGAGGCCCAGTGTCACTACAGTAAATATTAGCCCATGGTTATTGTGGCCTAGTTTTAAAAAATAGTTTATTGCAGCCACTAGCAAACCGCGGAAAAAGAACTGCTGTGACTACAAGCAAACAAATAAACAAGACAACAAGGAAATAAATAAGCAAGCAACTTACGCTAGGCTATCACGGCTATCACACATATTACATTGATTGGTCATCAAAGTTCGCCACCAGTGCAAATAAATGCGCCGACAAAAGAATATACAAAACTGAGAGCACTTCAGAAGGCACTAGGCCTGGCCAGGTCGGGCCCCCCAAACAGCTGAAGAAGCTGAATAGACCTCAGTTGTGTCAACGATAGATGCATCAACACTAGATTTAAGGCATGATGGTGCGCACGGCAGTCCTCTGACATCTTCATTGCATCTTTGACTTCAAGTCGGAGCTGAGCTGAAGCAAGCCTTTTCGCTTTAAGTTGAGACTGAAGAAGTCGAACTGATTGACGCAGCGACTGCACAGAGGTTGTCTCACACCTGCTGGTGAGTAGCTTCAACTCACTATCCTCATCAAGACAGGACCTTGGGGTCATCTCGCTATCCTCAAGATGGTTTGGCTCACTATCTTCCCTAAAGTTCTGCCTGGCGTAAGAGATACGACTCTGAAAGAGAAACAAGGAGACACGTAACAGGTTTCACAATTATATAAGCAAATAAATGGATCTGCTCTGCATAAGGAACATGTTTTTACAACTACAATTTGAAACTGGTAGTTGTTGCAAACATCCAACCAGATGTAAACAGCAAAGCAAACAGCAGTGGAGGAAATGATGGCTATCCAAATCTATACTAGAACAAAGTTTGAAGTCTTGAGAAGGATGAACTTACATTACATGTTAACACGGGCTGGACAAAGCCCTTCTCCTTGTTGATGGAAGGATAATTCAATAAATTCCCCAAAGAAAATTCCATATAAGCATTGCCATTATTCTACATTTTGCAAAGAGTAAATATAGATCAAATAATATTGGAAGAAACAGAGGATAATGAAGCTCAGGTGCAGACTAATGATACATAATCAAATAGCAATTAATTAAGTACAGCGTTACAAGGCAAAACGGAGAGAGGTACTGACAAGAGCAGTGCAGAGCCCATTATTGTTTTGAGATCGTATGATCCTTTGAGCAAGGAGATTCATCTGAAATTAGTTTTCATACAAGAGAGAAGGTAAGTCACAAGCAGAAATTTAGGAGTTCAAATTTTGAATTGATATCATAGACAGTACCTGATGCTGGGCTCCCAGCAGTTCTAATAGGGGTTTGGCCACTGGAGTAGGGGTAAAGTGTGGTACAGTTGGGCCTGTGTTTTCTGTGGCTGCTGATCTATCTGATTTAACAGGTATCACTACCTTATCCAAATACCTAGTTTGTACTCCTTGAGGATCTGCACTCACCCTCTTCCTTTTGGACATCTATTACAAAAGAACAACATTTGACTGGAAAAACATAGTGTGACGACACATGGAAAAGGTACAGAAAATGGATAGGTATGGCATATACTCATATATGATGCTTAACCTAAGCAGATGGTGTAACAAAGTGGAAGTAATGCAAGAGGTCAGATGCAAAATATGTGCGACCAATACAACTTTGCAAAGTTAGAGGAAGCACCTTGATGGGTGAATAAGATAGGCCATCCTCCACCATGCCAAGTTTGTTAGCCAGTGGATCGTTCCGCAATATTCCTCTCGTGCGCCCATTCTCATATTCATTTTGATAATGTTCAATATCTCACATGCATGAAAACATAAAAACAAGTGAGATTTTCTTTGTAATGCAGAAGTGATTCTAATCCAATACTGCCTCCATGTAAACCCCCTTCTGCTATCTCTGCAATTCTTTTAAAAGATGCCATACATGTTGTAATTTGTGTGTGCATTAATATAATGTGGCCTACTACTCAAAATATGAGAGCTCCAGAAGTGATGACACTTCGCAGATGACAGCTTCAACATATAGTAAAGAAGAACAAGTCGACCTGACAAATATACTAAGGGAGAACAACTCGACCTGACCAGTCGACCGCAAGAGAAGAGTATCATCTTAAAGAAGAGCAGAAGAGCAAGCAGATTGAAGATATTACAAGTCTTTCAATACAATGTCGGTTGGCCACCCATGATGAACCAGAGCGAACAGACAAATACTATTCTTTCCGGTCTCTCCATATGTGGCTCACATGCATTTTGAAACTAAAGTAGGAACATTTGGCTAACCAATTAAACATCTCTCAATTTTACTAATATCAGAAATAATATCATATATGAATTTGTACAACTAAGCTTATTCAGCTCGATGGGTGGAGCAGTGCTATTATGACACGAACCACGTAGGCCGATTGTGGTCATCATAAAATTGGGAAAACATAAGCATGATGAGTATATTGTTGACCGTGGCAGTGGGATGGCAGATCTGAAGCTGCAAACCGTGCAAAGGGTAGTTAGCAACCGATGTTTGCTTTGAAATAACAACTAAGATTTGGTATGGACAAGAAAGTACGGTCAACAAGTGACAAAGAAATGCAATTATGCTATCTCTCTATATGTCGCGACATGCATTTGGAAACTCAAGTGGGACCTTTAGCTAACCAATTAAATGTGTTGGTTAACTAATATCAGTATCATATCATAATCATATTTCAACAACAAAGCTTTCAAATTCTGAGTGCGTGTTGTTTAGCTTGAAGGGTGGAGTAATGCTAGTACCACAGAAAGCACCTACGCAGATCATAGTATAGTAGACAAAAGGGGAAAACCCTAAGCATCAAGAGAAAAATCAAGAAAGTGGAACTAGCTGGAGCAGTGGGTGGAGCACATGCTTTTTGCAACGAATATAGGAACATTAGGTGACCAATTAAATGTTCTCTGTTTTAGTGATATGAGCATCATATCAGATTCGTATTTCAACACGTAAGCTTTCGGTTGAGGTCTTGAGGAGCAGTGCTAGCACGACACGAAGCACCTACGATGATGGTAGTGAATATAAAGGGGGGAAACCATAAGCTTTACGAGTATAGTGCCCGTGCCATGGTGGATCTGAAGGTGCAAACCGGGCAAAGCTACTTCGCAACCAATGTTTTCTTTCAACTAGCCACTACGATTTGGTACGGACAAGAAAAGTACATTAAACAAATTACGATTTATTTTGCGGGTGAGATCAATTACTTAAGCACATATGGAAGATTACCACCTCTCTTGCGATGCCATGTAGGCCTATGCTGATATGTTGAGGGTGCTGCGGGTGCAATGGCTGTCGACGGCGGGGAAGAAGACTTTAGACAGCAAACGGCCGGGTCGGGGGATATATCATGTTGCCGTGGACGAGGCGCTCGTAGGAGCGGCAACCGCAAGGTGTACGACGGCGCCGATGAAGCGAGAGGAGCCGATGAAAGGATCCTGTTCCAGCGCCGTGGATGAGAGACGTCCATCTCTTGCAGTGCACGACGGGGTAGGGGTAGCGGCTCCGGCAAGGTGGAGGATGGGGTGGCGGACGGAGTAGGCTGGCCGCAGTGCGGAGGTTGTCGTGCCGCCGACGGTGTATGAATGGGGAAATGGGGGGGAGGGGGATATCAAACTTTGGGATGCGCTTCTCTGAAATGGGGGAAAGTTACGAACTTATCCCCCGTTTAAAATTTCGGACATCGCGTCGGTTGGGGATAGGACAGTAATCTCGCATCTCCCAAATATTTGCCGGTAACTATTTCGGGCGAGGAGAGGGTGTTTTGTCGCCCACGGTTGGCACCCACGATGTATGAACGGGGCTGACAAGTAGGTTTGTTGTGTCACGTCTGATGTTAGTTACACATCTGCCCCTATTTAAAATATTAGCCTACATCGATTTTGGACGAGGAGAGTTTGTTTTGCCGCCCATCGTGTATGAATGGGGAAATGGAGGAAGAGACACATGTATTTCGGACGATCTTGAATCAAATGTGTTTTGCAGCCCACGTTTGGCGCCCACCGTGTCTGAATGGGCTCAGAGGCCGTCGTGTCACATCTGATTGAAGTTACTATTCTACCCCTATCGACAGTAGTGTAAATCCGGTCGATAAGGATGTCAAGTGTCAGGGGTAGACAGTAATTTCCATCTCGCAAACACTTGCTTCGGGCAGCCCACAAATTATAGTGGGTGTTTAGCCGCTTCGTTCATAACTTAGGAGAATTAGCATTCACGTTTGGCCTCGGCCCTGGCAAACTAAATTCAAATACAATTTGTATTCGATTAGGAATATCCATAGATAATTATAGGTTGTGTTATTTATTTCTTCAAAACCACGACAAAGATTTATTTCACCTTTATATATGATTATGATTTAGAAATGACGTGATCTTCGAATTCAGTAGGTTGGATACACTCTGAGTCAAACAGTTATTTCATCCAATACAATATGCTCACACAAAAAACAGTTCACCTTATGTCAATCATACAAGTACTGAGGATTACCTCACCTAAAAAATCTGGATCATTACAACACATGGACAACATAGGGGGTCTTGCAACAAAATCCATTCAGAGACATGACATAACATGCAAGTACAATAATCTAATGACAATTTCAACTGGTATCTAAAGAAGAACCGGGATTACCTTGGGCTTCAGATAGCAGAAACAGCAGGACCTCCTCCGTCTTCAAATGCAACATTCTTACGTCCTCCAATTTTTGGGTTGCTTGCATAATGTGTGCCGCTAATTCCGTAATTTCCAGCCTCAAGATAAAGATTACCTCATTCATGGCAGCCACACCATCTCTTTTTGCCTCTAGTAGAGCGCAAGCACTATAATATCTATGCTTAGACAGCTCTCCGGTGGTGTTGCCTCTGAACTTCTACCATCTGGTAACATGGATAGCACACTACTTCCACAAATAGATTCTAGGGTTGTACATTGTGCACTAGTGTGAATGGCATCTTGAAAGGTTTCCGCTGGACATAAGTAAGAGATAGTTATCGTATGATCCAGGCAGTAAGCTTACATGGTAAACAATGGATGAATTATTGCCGAGCATGGCAAACTATATTTAAATGGTTCGAACAGCATCAGCCAAAAATAAATTAAAATGGTAAGATGAAACTAGGGATGTAAGTGGCAAATAAAGGACATCCGCCAGTCCCATCTAGTTAGTTTTTGCTACCTCCCTAGTTCATTTTCCTCAAAAAACAAAAACTCTTTTGAACTATCATACCACTAGTGGACTTTAATCAAGATTAAACGGGACCCAGTTGACATCCCTAGTTGAAGGGAGTGTACCACCTCTATATTTAAGTTGCCAAGGCATCTAAGCAGTTGAAATAATCTGAGAAAGCACTTAACAGTGTGGCCTCATATAAACTACGAAGACAGTCTTGTGATGAAGTTGAGAGGAAAATTTAAGGACTCAAATGAAATAGGCATGCATTTCTTTACGATAGTACAGCAGGCACTGCTGGCATATTGGCCAACTCAGGTATAGCGTAACAACCAACAAGCATTCGAATCAAGCAATACAGCAAAGCAGACAACTGGACTATTTGTAATTCGGTAGGATTATAGGTTGAGGGCACAAGCCAAGAAAGCAGCCCACTCGCATGACATTTCACATGTACTAAATCACACTGGCTTACCATATGTTGCTGTGAAGCCTTGCTGCTGTTGCAATGTTCTTTGAAGATATCGTCAGCATCCCGTGGTTGCAAATCTAGTTGTTGTAGTTTATCCTGCACCCTCTATTTAGGTAATATTAATTTTAATCGCATGCACTAGTCCGAATTGATCAGCAATGGTTCATCTAAACTAATGAAAGAAGGGTGTGTGCATACACGACAATATATCTGCTTCCCTCTATTTTTATGCTTGTTCGAGGTGCCAGCCCCAAAAGAACAAATATTTTGCTTGATGGGGTTGGTAGCTCCATAATTAATAGAAGCATCAAATTAGTCATGCAACTTGGGAAGATCAAGAACACACAAACAAGTAATCAACAGAGGCTCGGAGCAGTGATGTAATAGCTAGCATCAGAAAATGTAGGGTAAAACAAACAAAAAGCAGCGGAACCACATGCTAGTTTGCTGATGTGTAATTAAGCATAGAGAACATTAAGCAGTCTGATGGAATCAACAGGTGGCATCAGAACAAAACTAAATCATATTAACTATATGTGCACTGGTATGTAATTTAGCACATGTAACATGTTCACTGCCAGAAGTATGGCCCTACAGGTGCAAGCAGAATAACGCATCTCATGAAAAACTGAATGATGCCCTGAAGAAATTCAAAGTTGTGGTGCTTATGCTAGGAAAGTGAACATAGGCGCCGGCCGTTGGATACTAGTACCTGATTCTCGGCGGCGTATGGGTATCGTTGTCATACTTGATAGCTAAGGATCATCGATGGTGCTCGTGTTGGAGTTGAGTTTGGGCCGGCTGTCGCCGTCGCTGAAGCGGCTCCGGTGCTATGGTTGCGGCGCCTGTTGACATACAAGAAAGATCATCTGTGGTAAGTGAACAATTGCACGATAAAGAGAAAAAAAATGAAGGAATACAAATCGAAATAACCTGATGAGGCTACGGCGTCGGTAAAGCAGGGCCGGTGGAGTTGAATATGGCGTCCGTGGAGCGGGTCCGGTGCAGTAGACGAAGGCTTCGGCGGGCGCATTGTACAGTGCTTTCGGGAAGGCGGATCTGTTGCAGCGCACGAGGGCTTGTATGAAGGGCCAGCGAAGGGGCGGACGAGGGAGTCAGTGAAGGGCCTACGCTGTGGTGGACGAGGGCGCCGGTTAAGCAGATTTGTTGTGGTGGACCATGATGGCGGTCAAGGAGATCTGGAGCGGTGGACAAGCCAGTTGTTGAAGCGGCTCCGGTGAAGTGGTGAGTTGGCAGTTGGGGGTTCCAAGGTGCGGAAGGTAGATCCAGTGGGGTGTGAGGTCCACCGTTGCGGTGGAGGACTAGATTCGGCG
>NC_041391.1:89401405-89402130 GCF_002162155.2 Triticum dicoccoides | reverse complement strand
GAGGGGCTGTGGGGAAGAATGTTGGGGGCAAAGACGGGAAAACAATGGAGTTACCAAAGCAGCCCTTTTCGGTTCATGTGGCAGGGATAAAACAGGAATATCGCAGGGTTAAAGTTTTGGGTGCGTGATATTTCGATGTGAGCGGAAAGTTTGAAAGCTTTTGGCGCCTAAAATTATAAGTATTCTGCTCTCGTATGACCGACTATGATATCATGGCCGACAATTTGTTTGTTTTGCACACAAAAAAAATGTGCAAGTTTTGAAAATCAATGTCTCCATTCAATTCAAATATGGATCATTGAGCTACTAGAAGCAAATACCATCATATGGTCCAATTCAAATGAAATTCCAAATGTGTTTATCCTAAATATGATGACAAAAGCAAAAATGTGTATGTGAATGAATAAAGTGGATAATTATAAAGTTTGAACATGCCCGTATGTGTATATCTCTAGGTTTGATATATGAATTTGAAATCACGAAATCCCGTCTTAAAAAATGTACCTATGTTTAAATGAATTACAAAAGCTAATGATGGAGTCGAATTCCAAAATTCCAATCTTAGGTTTGTAATTGTCGTACATCAAGGTATATCACGCATGTTCAAAAGTATCGTTATCTCATAGTACAAACTGTGAAACAAATTGATCAACCATGAGTGCACAATATCTCAATTACGCTAAAGTCCCTCAAATATAGACACCTCACACTTTATCTGAAGTCAA
>NC_041391.1:89387739-89401198 GCF_002162155.2 Triticum dicoccoides | reverse complement strand
CACACACACACATAGAGAAGCTGTTTTCTCCCCCAAAGACCAACACACAAGCACATTAACACCCCTCTCTCTTCTAAAGTCCGGACCCCAACATAGGTATCTATCACTTTGTCTCTCGGGCATGCACACATCTCTTCCCTCACTCTCTAGGACTCTCGCTATCTCTCTTACCCAAGCACACACACTATGTAGAGTGTATATTTCCCATACACACAAAACGTCGCCCCCAAACGTCTATCTCCCTAGTTATTTGGTTCTCGCGCACTCACCTCACACACCACCCCCACTGCAAACAAGCACACTTTGTCTCCTTGTGCACCACTCTCCTCTTTCTATCTCTCCCACATGCGGACTCGCCCCAGCTCCTTCCCTGTATACATATATGTCGTGACTCTTTGCATAGCTCCCTAATGTATAATCGTTCTTGATTTCTCACATTATTCTCTACACCATCTATTCTAGATCTCTCATGAAGTCCCTATCACACACACGATGACGCGCTTCCCTTGCGTCTCTGTTCATTGGCCAATTTGGGACAACATCAACATTGTCTCCCTATCTATACGCCATTTATGGACACAAACGACCCCTCTCGCCCCCTCTCTTCCTCTCTATCTCTCTCTGTCGCTAGCTCTCTCTTTCTCTCGCTATCACACCCCTCTCCCACACACACACTCGATTTGTCTTCCAAATAGTCTGCTCCCCCTGCCCGCACCAGTGTTATCCCGCTACTACACATGTCACACCATTCCCCCTTCCCTTATACTAGGTTTACATCATCAGTGGTATCTCTACTCCACATCCACTCTCTCCCTCTCACACACAAACGTGTGCACAAACACACACAAACACGCACAAACACCCATTTATCTGGATCCTCATCTCTCCCCATGTCTGCATGTGTATCTCACACACTCACTCTCTAATTATGTATATGTGTCTCCACGTTACACAACACAAAGCCCCCATGTACATGTCTTTCTCTATCCTCCACACACATAGACACAAAGAATCTGTTATCATTGCCTCAGTCTCTAACATATCACACATGCACACTTTCTCTCTCTCTCGCAAACACGCTCAACAAGGGTTTCCCCGTGAATAACTTACCATCTATTCATCAATAGTCGTGGTAGTACGGTGAACACGAGACGTGAAAAAGAATAAATCTACACGTGCTTAGACCACCTAGTATGACTACTAGGACTAGACCAAGCCAAAAAGTGCGCCGCCGTCACCCCCTCCTTGTCGGCGACGAGAAAATCTTTGTTTTACACAGTCAAGAAGTCTCTGTGCTAAGGCCCCACATGCCAAGGCATTGAATAGAATGTAGATGCTAGTTTACGGAAGCAAGTACTGATAATACATTTGTATCTCCATACTTATATTTCTTCTCTAATAAAAAACCGAGTTGGTGATGATGGTACGTGTGCCATCTTGCAATATAGACCGTCCGATCTATATCTGATGGATGGAAATTAAACTAAAAGATACCCGCACCCCTATCCACATTTGCAGACAAGGCCTTTCCTCGTTCATCCTTATCTCCAACAAACCTCGTTGTTGAGCAATTAAGAAAGGAAGCCTCTGGAACAAACTGGCCTGGTGGCCGCTTCCGGCGTCGTCAATCCCCATGCCTCCGCTCAGTCCCCCACCAACCACCACCACACCCCACTCCTCTTCACCTTATCTCATATTTCTTGAGATATCATTAGTTTTTACACATGGGATTACTCCCGCAAGGGTAAATCACAACAAGTGTTTTATAAAAAAATGCATCTTGACGTTCCGTGCAATGCACGGATCTTGCTAGTACTCCTAAACAAGACTAAGTTGGTGATGCTAGTGTGTCTACCATCTGTCGTTTCTGACCATTAGATCTACATCTAACGATTGTGAGGTAAGTTGTTGCCTTTTCTCACCAACATCCCACTTGTCTACCAATTTGCAGAAAAACCCATAATTAGTATCTTAAAACCAACCACATCCCTCCCTGACCTCACCAAAACAGCCCAAGGAATATAATCTAATTGAAACATAATATATCTCTAGTGACATATGTGTATCAAAATTAGAGTGTTTTGTACCAAGTTTGGGAATAAGTATTATTCTAATTATGATTCGTTGCAACGGACATGAACATTGCTAGTATTTCCAACCATGCATTTTTTTCATAGTATTCCATAGTTTCGAGTTTTCCATCAAGATATTAGTCACTCATGGTTGATATTCACTTTCAATCATGTACACATATGCGCTATGTAACTAGCCTTGCTTATTGGCTTCCAAAGCTTAACTTTCACTCCTACTTACAATATGTAGAGTATTTAACAAAAAACTACCACTTTCAACCAGCCCTAGGAAGAATCTATTATACAAAAAATAGCAAAAACATACCCAAAATTTCTTAATCCACGCCAAAAACTACTACCTAGTACTCCTACCAATTAGGTTCATTTAAGCCATTTATGACAGGGTTGGCCCACACGTCCGTGCTGACGAGGCAGCTTAAACAAACACATTTTGTTTGACTATTGACACAAGGGACCCACATCTGACCTTCTATCCTGTTATTCCCCCTCAAATCATTATTTTTCCTGAACATTACTTCAAACAGTACTGATGTGTGTTCGTCGGTGGTGCCGGTGATGAGCGAGTTGGCCGCCGTTCCGTCGGACGGGCCGGACGCCGCGCTGGCCTCCGCACGGGTTGGCAAGCTGGCCCAAGTATGACTCATGAGCAAGCAAGCCGCCGCGCTGGCCTTCGCTCGAGCCAGATGGCTGGCCTTAACGCGGCACGCGCGAGCAAGCTGCCGCGCTGCCGTGCCAATCTAGCTAGCAAACCATGCAGACAAGCAGCTAGACGGAGCTATCTTGGCTAGCTAGTGGTCGTGACCGCCGGACGGAGCTGGCATCCGGGCTGCCGCAACATGGGCTCCGCACCGCCGGCGGTTTTGACCTCGCCTTCTGCCAACGGCGGTAGCTGCGTCCCATGGCCGAGGATGACTAGGTGGACGGGCCGGAGGTAGGAGGTCACTCGAGGATTTTTGTTGGTAAGAGCATGTACCATGGTTGATATGGTAGTCTTATCTTAAGTATGCCACGTATGCAAGTGGTAGTAGTTTCTTGGCATTTTAGTGGTTTCTTGCATTATAGGTGTTTCTTGTAAGGAACAATGTACATACTACTAGCGACAAAAGGCGATTCTAGGTTGCGTTGTACTCCAACGAGTACTACTAGTGGTCGCGGGAGTGTATACCTCGTTTTGTGGGTTCGATCCCGGCCGAACGCACGGCGGCCTTTTTTTAAATAGTACTACTACACTTCGCTGCGAGCCAATACTTTACACGGGTAGTTTGAGTTTTGAAGTCAAACGGACGTGCGGCCCCACAATCTGGGTGCACTGGATAGCCTAGCCACGTGAACGGGTTTTCCTTCCCAGCATCCCGTGGCTCGCGTGCTCACCCTAGCCACACCTCGTTTGCAGCTTCCTCATCAGCTAGTAGCATATTTAAACTAGCGCCTCCCAATTAAGCCTGAGGAGCCGGAAAATCCTGGCAGGGCATTGGGAACTGTGCAATATGGCTCTGCACGTAAAGTGCTCTACTACTACTCTGTAGCTTGTGGCGTTGCACGCATGGACTTCACTCCATTATCGGCTCTACTATAAAAGAAATTCCTATTGATGTGTTTTTTTAAACGGAGGCCAAAGCTTTGCTTCATCTCTTCATAAAGAAGGAACTACTAACAAAGTTCGACGAGATCCATTACACCTCCACAAATGGAAGCGAAAAGCCTAGTCTCGCTGTATCAAATAACTCAAATGTTCTACCCCCGCAGTAACCGTCACTGATAAACAGGCTCCTAGTGTGCGTGAGAGGAGCGGCTGAGTAGGCTAGCTACGTGAGAGGAGCGGTTGAATAGAGCACCGAGAGTACCCACTAGGCCACTACGCAGGTGTACTTTCCCTGCATTGATAGTATAGCGATGGTTCTAGAGAATAGTAGTACCCTCCACTTCCAACTGTAGATCCTTGGCCCTGAGATTCAATAGTTCAAAACTGATGCATTATACTAGAACTAGACAAGAAGTACAGTACATCGCACTACTAGATGAGAAAAGTAGTACTAGTACTGCTACCAGTACGAGTATGTACTCCTCCGTCACATAATGTAAGATGTTTTTTGACACTAGTTGGCGTGTACAAAAAATGGCAAAAACATAGCCAAAATTTCTTAATCCACGCCAAAACCTAATACCTAGTGCCAAAAATTTCTTACTAGTGCTATTATTTACAGTATAATGCAACCCCATAACGTTGCATAATGCTAGTACTAGTAGTAAATAATAGCCTCACCCCTTCGCTGAGGAACGATCTATAGTTGGAAGGGACGAGGCCCTGCGGTTAGTACGCTCTTATCTCCTCCTCGCCAGTTCCCCTCCCCCCGAAGAGAAGGCAGTTCGTCGCTGCTCCCATGGATTCACTAGGCGGTTCTCCTCCTCGTCGGGGCTGGGAGACCTTGGACGACGATCCTCTGGGAGAAACCGCACGCCGCTCCGACGTCCTCACCATTGCAAGACTCTGTGCTTCCTGCACCAACATTTTCAAGATGCTGCTTAAACAGGCTTGGGAAAAGGCCATGCTTGTTGGTCTTCCATGCATCCTCGAGGAGAAGGTTCTTCTATGGGACAATCTTTCGAACAGTCCACCGCTCCCTGGCCATGGTTGCACGTTGACTCCGCTAGAGTTGCCAACCTTGAGAGGTAGTCGGATTTTGTCCGATGAGCAGGTCAGTAATGGAGTTTGATCATGTAGTACTTAGTTATTCCATTTCCATCCCGTAATTTCTCTGCTGCCCACCGTCTTATATATAGGTCTGGGCGGTGCGAACGAAGATTGGCTTGCATACCTCCGGCCGGATACCACCATCATTTTACACAACATCCACAGCAGTGCGGCCATTCCGGTAGACCCCTTCTCCTGTTGGAAATATGCCCTAGAGGCAATAATAAAAGGATTATTATTATATTTCCTTGTTCGTGATAATTGTCTTTTATTCATGCTATAATTGTATTATCCGGAAATCCTAATACACGTGTGAATACATAGACCACAATACGTCCCTAGTAAGCCTCTAGTTGACTAGCTCGTTGGTCAACAGATAGTCATGGTTTCCTGACTATGGACATTAGATGTCATTGACAACGGGATCACATCATTAGGAGAATGATGTGATGAACAAGACCCAATCCTAAGCATAGCACAAGATCGTGTAGTTCGTTTTGCTAGAGCTTTTCCAATGTCAAGTATCTCTTCCTTAGACCATGAGATCGTGTAACTCCCGGATACCGTAGGAGTGCTTTGGGTGTACCAAACATCACAACGTAACTGGGTGACTATAAAGGTGCACTACAGGTATCTCCGGAAGTGTCTGTTGGGTTGACACGGATCGAGACTGGGATTTGTCACTCCGTATTATGGAGAGGTGTCACTGGGCCCACTCGGTAGTGCATCATCATAATGAGCTCAAAGTGACCAAGTGTCTGGTCACGGGATCATGCATTACGGTAAGAGTAAAGTGACTTGTCGGTGACAAGATTGAACAAGGTATTGGGATACCGACGATCGAATCTCGGGCAAGTAACATATCGTCTCACAAAGGGAATAGTATACAGGGTTGCTTGAATCCTCGACATCGTGGTTCATCCGATGAGATCATCGAGGAGTATGTGGGAGCCAACATGGGTATCCAGATACCGCTGTTGGTTATTGACCGCAGAGCCGTCTCGGTCATGTCTACATGTCTCCCGAACCCGTAGGGTCTACACACTTAAGGTTCGGTGACGCTAGGGTTGTATGAATATGAGTATGCACCAAACCGAATGTTGTTCGGAGTCCCGGATGAGATCCCGGACGTCACGAGGAGTTCCGGAATGGTCCGGAGGTAAAGAAATATATATAGGAAGTGCTGTTTTGGTCATCGGGAAAGTTTCGGGGTCACCCGGTATTGTACCGGGACCACCGGAAGGGTCCCGGGGGTCCACCGAGTGGGGCCACCTATCCTGGAGGGCCCCGTGGGCTGAAGTGGGAGGGGAACCAGCCCCTAGTGGGCTGGTGCGCCCCCCTTGGGCCCCCCTGCGCCTAGGGTTGGAAACCCTAGGTGGGGGGGGGGGGCGCACCACTTGCCTTGGGGGGCACTCCACCCCCCCTGGCCGCCGCCCCCTTGGGAGATTGCATCTCCCAGGGCCGGCCCCCCTGGGGGCCTATATAATGGAGGGCAGGGGGGAGGGCAGCCGCACCCTTGTGTCTTGGCGCCTCCCTGCCCTGCTACACCTCGTCCTCCTCCCGCAGCAGCTTGGCGAAGCCCTGCCGGAGTTCTGCTGCATCCACCACCACGCCGTTGTGCTGCTGGATCATCATCAACCTCTCCTTCCCGCTTGCTGGAACAAGGAGGAGGAGACGTCATCCGCTCCGTACGTGTGTTGAACGCGGAGGTGCTGTCCGTTCGGCACTTGGTCATCGGTGATTTGAATCACGACGAGTACGACTCCATCATCACCATTCTCTTGAACGCTTCCGCACGCGATCTACAAGTGGTATGTAGATGCAATCTGTCTCTCATGACTCATTGCTTAGATGAACTCATAGATGGATCTTGGTGAAACCGTAGGAAAAATTTTAATTTTCTGCAACGTTCCCGCCGAACCCGCCGACATAGATGGATGGATCTTGGGATCGGCCTTCCGGACTGGCTGGGCTTGAATGTGTATGATGATGCCTACATGAGATTGAAGAAGATAGCAATTGCGGACCCGCTGACAAAGCGACCCAGCTACGACGATTACTATCTCATCGCGGTGTTCGACATAAGGATTGTCATCAATTCAAGAGGTAGTAACTGCAGAGGCTGGCGTATGTTGGTGGCGGCAGATTTGTACCCCTACATGTTCGAAGACGCCGTGCGCCATCTAGGCCGCATCTTTGCGGTGACAAGCCGGGGGACTTATTTCATCTGGTTGCGATCCTACGGTATGGGAGATTACAAACGGAATGCACAAACCATCATTTGCATCCCTAACGGTACTCCATTATTTTGCAGGGACCAGTCATCCCCCGGTGAAAATAAGATCGTCGATCCTGGATGTGTATTTGCATCCGCGATTCGGTCTAACTTGGAATCTTGTAGCTGACTTTGGCATATTGGGATCAACTATCTTAGCAGTCGTTACCCATGGTACCACTGATGTGCAACATGGTCACACAACATTTGAGGTTCAATAGGGGGTGTTTTGGTTCCAGGGACTTTTTTGTGTTGGGACTAGAAAAAGTCCCTAGCAAACCAAAGAGTGTGGGACTTTTTTGAGACTTTTTGCTAAAAGTCCTTAAAAGCACCTCCTTGAGAGTCTTTTTAAAAAAGTCCTAGGGACTAGAAAAAGTCCTAGGACTAGAGAACCAAATACCACCATAATTTTTTGAGGAAAAACAAGATCATTAATTAGGTGCTTTTGCAAAACTACAAAAAGTATTCCACCACTCAGCATCTACCTTGATGGGTGAGATTTTTTAATTAAGCCCTATAAACCGGAAAGGAGGGAGTAGTAGCATAACATTTATTGTGTTACGGTATCTACCTATGTTACTACTACCCTTTCTCTCTTCTTTAATTGTTTGCCACATAAGCACGTTTGTGAGTCCCAAGTACATGATACTAGTTATGTTACCCCCACTATGGCCAGCCTAAAACAAATAGTGTAGTACATGATGTACATCTACACTTCCGATACATTTAGCCTTTAATCTAAATCGATATTGATTGACTAATGAACCAACTTGTGTTTTAGGTATAGGCTACATGTCTATCCTTAATTACAGCATGCAACGGCCTTCATTTAATCTTCTTTTCTCAATGGTCGCATGTACACATAAGTCTGATACTTTTGGGCGTTAATTATGCCCTGGTGTCGTGGAATTAACACGTCAGATGTCCTTGGTGTCAGGACTTAGTCGCGAAGCCAACGCATCTATGTGGTAGCTTGAGAGGGGTTGATCGGGACGAGAGATGCAACACACAAGACGAGGATTTAGACAGCTTCGGGCCCCGGGAAACATCATCCGGTAATAAGCCTACATGCTGTTTGTGGCTAGGTCTTATTATTATCATAAGGGAGTCGCGGTAAGCCGGTGCTCCTCCTTGTGTCTAGCCCTAGATATTGTCTCTTGTCCCCTCTTTGGGGAGCCCTGCCCCTCCTTATATAAGTTGAAGGGCGTCTTATATGTAGAGTCCTATTAGGATTAGAACTAACTTATTATCTATTACAAGTCGGATACAAGTACGGGTCTTGCTTCCTCGTAAAGGAAATATTCCTCGTGCCTTCTGTCTTAAGTCGGCCCACCATAATATGAGCTGGACTACCGGGCATTGGTCCTAGTCTTCTATGTGACCCGCTGTCGGGGTCATCCGTGAGTCGTCTGACCAGTGAGCCGCCAGACCAGTGAGTTGCCAGTCCTCTGGCGGGTCATCAGTGAAGCGCCAAGTCCGGCCGGGTCATACTTCCGGCTGGGTCATACTTCCGGCCGGGTCATACCGCGGGGTATATCCCCGACACCTGGTCAATGTGTAAATCACTAAATGTAAAGTCTTTCATGGACGTAGGGAGTAGGTTGAGCACTTGAGCGTGAGCGTGTGTGTTGCATCGTGTGTTGTGTGCCGCATGGGTGCGTGAGTGCTGCGTTCGTCAATGTGTACGTGTGAGTGTTGCATGTTGCATGCGTGCATGCATGGGGCTTACTCCCACCCATTGACATGTTCATATTTCAAGTTTCCTCTGTTCCCTCCATATGGTGATACTCCCTCTGTTCCCAAATACGGAGTAAAAGCCTCCCTCTGTTCCCAAATACGGAGTATTTGTCTTTCTACAGATTTCAACAAGTGACCAGGTATGGAGCAAAATGAGTGAAGTGAGCGTCGAGGCATAGGGATACTATAGAAAGGAAGTCCTCGCGATCCATTATTCCCCATCTCGGTCAGAGAAAACTGTCCAACTAGTCTTCGCAGTGAAGTGACAATACACACTGCAGCAGATGGGACACGTAATTAATAAGCTGAACTAGCGTGTTGGTGTTACTAAATCAGCCTTACCCAGTAATGCCATCATGTTTGCCAGTAGAGGACGCTTCCACAAATACGCCTACGCACCTCTGTCCTCCATTAACTGACATATGGGCCCTCTTGTGGTACACCCACATGTCATCGGTGTAACTATTTACACTCCGAAGGACGGTATATCCCGGTAGTAGTACTAGTAGAATTGAGATTTAATGCACTTTCTTCCCCATCTTCCACTCTTCTTCCTCCTCTCTTCTTCTTCCTCCTCTCTTCCCCATCGTCGGCCGCACACCATTTACCCCCGGTCACTGCTCGCCCGCCCACGCCATCTTCCTTGGTAGCTTGTAGGTACCATATCCCCCCGCTCACTGCTCGCCCACATGAGGAGAAGCTTCTTTGCTCACCCGCCCGAATCCACTTCCCCACTGGCTCACAGGCACCAAAAACCCCAATGGCAGAACTGACTGACACGCAGAGCCGCGATTGGAATTCCCTCCCTGATGTTCTCTTGGAGCAGATCTGTAGTCGTATGGACCTACTTAGCACCGTCCGTCTGGCCGCATGCTTGGTGTCTTTGTACCGTCTACTCGTCTGCAACTGACCGGCTCTTTTCAAGACACCCTGTTTGTTCATGCCCTAGCCTCGTAGGTGTCCCAGACACTGACTTGAGGATCCTACGGAGGTTGTCGTGGTGCCCCTCGACATGCTACCACTACCCATCCACGTGTCCTTCATGCGCGGCCACTACTGGGCGGGCATGAAGGCCAACTAGATCGTCCTCATCCACCACTCCGGTAGTCCGTGACGTCTCGTGGATATCTACACCCAGCGAGAGATCACCCTTCCATCGTTGGATACCGCCGCCATCGAGCCTCGCAGCCTGCCGGACACTCCTGCCTACTACGCACGAGACGCGTCAAGCTTTTGGCTCGACCTCTGTTCGCATAAAGTTGTAACCTGCGAAGTGCCCACACCATCAGAACACTACATGGATTACAAGCTCATTGCCTTGTTCAACATGGGATTAGTCTATCTGGAATCCGGTCGCCATACATGGTTGTGGCTCATCATCAATCCTGTTGAGGCAACATTTCTGTCGGATGCTATAGTGCATGATGGCATCGTTTAAGCGGTCGACGCACAGATTGGCTGCCTATACTGGTGGAATCTATCGTCGTGTAATTGTTCTTTCTCATCTCATCTTTACCTTATGAATACGACTGCCTGTACATTTGTTACAAATTTAGAATGCATAGCATGTCTATAACCACATCATTGCTATATGTTCCTCTCATTTCCTAGATTTTTATGACCACACATGTTATTGTTAGAGTTGATATGAGAACAATTGGCATCTAATGATTGTTAGAATACATATTATGAGCATAACATCATGATTGCTACATGTTACTCTCGTTTACAAGATTTTCATACCAACGCATGTTATTGCTTAGAGTTGATATGAGAACAGTAGTAGTAAGTGCTATGGTAGAATATGAGTAGGCGTTGTCATAGTTGTTTTCCTCGCATTGTTACATGATGTTTGAACCATGACATATTGCTAGAATATGAAAGCCATTGGCTTATTTTTTTTTTAACTTGGGGTATGATTAGGACCACAGCATTGCAATTCTCTGTATATGATATGTGTCACTGTTATAATAATCTTAATTCCACACATACTCTGAACATGATTGTCTATTTTTGTCCTTTTGGTCTCCAATTTGAATTGTTGCAGCAGACGCTAATGCGATGGCCTTCATGATTCCAGGACCTGGAATCATACCAGCCGATGGGTGGTGGTTTATCGCTCGTTCAGCTGACGAACGACAGTCATTTGATGCTCATTCGCACGTACCAAATTGACCAAACCATTACATCAAACCACATGTAGTAGAATGCATGGGGCGTTCGTGACATTGATGGCTATGGCTGCTTCGTGTTCGAGAAAGATCCCAGCTCCGTTGTGCCAGGCGTATTCAACTGGAGGCGGGTTTACAGCCTTGGCAAAACTCCTTGTTCCTTGGGCTCAATTATCCGATCATCCAACCAATCATCGATCATATCACCGGCGATGATTACAGTGTTATGCAACTTCCATTTGCGAGGGGGGGCTGTGTTTACACATCATACCATGGGTTTCATGAATCAGCATATCGAGAGATTCGTTGACACAGCTTGTTGCCAGATAATCTTTAGTGTGTGAAAGGCATCAAGCTTCCATGCGATGGATGGCTTTTGCAAACCCGACATGCGGCGATGTGGTTCATGCCAATAGCAAATATGCACAACTTGATTCGTGCAGATATCTAGACTGAGCCATGTATTCTGCTGCTGTAGCACGACCCTATTTTGTTGGATATTATGTACTGTTGTTAGTTTGAAGCACTCATCTGGTTTGAAGGATAGTAGATACCTTCCTGGGAACAAGTGCATCCTTACTCACCTGCGTAGGATGTACTGATAATGATGATGGGGATGCTGTGTAGAAGCCATATATATATATATATATATATATATATATATATATATATATATATATATATTAGTTAGGCTTCAAGTGCATACTTGTTAGTTAAACCTATGTATAAATTGTGACACTAAATACGACTAGTAAGTAGTACAGTAGCAGTACTAGTATACGTCGGTCAAATTATTCATCATGTCCACACATAGAATTGACGTGACAACACATTGCGCGTGAGGTGACACAAGAATCCTGGTGGCGTGTTCGAGTATTATGGACTTCAGATTTGGAGTACCACTTATCTGTCAAAATCTATCATCATTCACTTAAAACAGTTGATTGATCATACATTGAGTACCATATAACTAGAATTACCGATGCAAGTCGAAGAAGGATTGGCCGGTGCTACCGGCTGGCGTCAAGTTCGATCCCACGGATCAGGAGCTGATCGAGCACCTTGAGGCCAAAGTGAGTGCTGACAGCACGAGATTTCGGTGTCTCATGGATTTGTTCATACCAACCATCGACAGCGAGCACGGCATATGCTACACCCAACCTAAGAAACTTCCAGGTAAGACACCGATCGTCCGTCTACTTGCACAAACATATTCCTTTGTTTGTAGCTCTATTCTTCTTTTTAGACACAGACTTGGTGAAGCAATTACAATGTGACAGTTAATAAAAAGTGAAACAAGTGACTGCAACATGCCAAAGATGTTATGAAAATGCCAACTACGTACACTAAAACCTGTATTCCACAATACTGCAGGTATCACACTGAGTGGCCTAAGGAAGCATTTCTTCCAGCGCAATTCCAGGGCGTCCAAAAGGGGCACGTGGACGCGTCGCAAGATACAATCGGAGTGTGGCATGCATGCGATGTGGCACAAGACCGGCAATACCTTGCCGGTGATGGTCAACGGCCGGCAAACGGGCAGATTAGGACCATGACATACTGCTAGAATATGAAAGCCATTGGCTTATTTTTTTAACTTGGGGTATGATTAGGACCACGGCATTGCAATTCTCTGTCTATGATATGTGGCACTGTTATAATAATCTTAATTCCACACATACTCTGAACATGATTGTTTATTTTTGTCCTTTTGGTCTCCAATTTGAATTGTTGCAGCAGACGCTAATGCGCTGGCCTTCATGATTCTAGGACCTGGAATCGTAGCAGCCGATGGGTGGTGGTTTATCGCTCGTTCAGCTGACGGCGGTCATTTGATGCTCATTCGCACGTACCAAATTGACAAAACCATTACATCAAACCACATGTAGTACAATGCATGGGGCGTTCGTGACATTGATGGCTATGGCTGCTTCGTGTTTGAGAAAGATCCCAGCTCCGTTGTGCCAGGCGTATTCAACTGGAGGCGGGTTTACAGCCTTGGCAACACTCCTTGTTCCTCGGGCTCAATTATCCGATCATCCAACAAATCATCGATCATATCACCGGCGACGATTACCGTGTTATGCAACTTCCATTCGCGAGGGGGGGGGCTGTGTTTACACATCATACCATGGGTTTCATGAATCACCATATCGAGAGATTCGTTGACACAGCTTGTTGCCAGATAATCTTCAGTGTGTGAAAGGCATCAAGCTTCCATGCGATGGATGGCTTTTGCAAACCCGACATGCGGCGATGTGGTTCATGCCAATAGCAAATATGCACAACTTGATTCGTGTTGATATCTAGACTGAGCCATGTATTCTGCTGCTGTAGCACGACCCTGTTTTGTTGGATATTATGTACTGTTGTTAGTTTGAAGCACTCATCTGGTTTGAAGGATAGTAGATACCTTCCTGGGATCAAGTGCATCCTTACTCACCTGCGTAGGATGTACTGATAATGATAATTGGGATGTTGTGTAGAAGCC
>NC_041391.1:89373774-89387249 GCF_002162155.2 Triticum dicoccoides | reverse complement strand
AGTTAGGCTTCAAGTGCATACTTGTTAGTTAAACCTATGTATAAATTGTGACACTAAATACGACTAGTAAGTAGTACAGTAGCAGTACTAGTATACGTCGGTCAAATTATTCATCATGTCCACACATAGAATTGACGTGACAACACATTGCGCGTGAGGTGACACAAGAATCCTGGTGGCGTGTTCGAGTATTATGGACTTCAGATTTGGAGTACCACTTATCTGTCAAAATCTATCATCATTCACTTAAAACAGTTGATTGATCATACATTGAGTACCATATAACTAGAATTACCGATGCAAGTCGAAGAAGGATTGGTCGGTGCTACCGGCTGGCGTCAAGTTCGATCCCACGGATCAGGAGCTGATCGAGCACCTTGAGGCCAAAGTGAGTGCTGACAGCACGAGATTTCGGTCTCTCATGGATTTGTTCATACCAACCATCGACAGCGAGCACGACATATGCTACACCCAACCTAAGAAACTTCCAGGTAAGACACCGATCGGCCGTCTACTTGCGCAAACATATTCCTTTGTTTGTAGCTCTATTTTTCTTTTTAGACATAGACTTGGTCAACGGCCGGCAGACGTGCAGCAAAAAAGGTTCTGGTGCTGCACACAAACAAGAACTTCGACCAGCAGAGGACCAGCTGGGTGATGCACCGGTACCACCTCGGGGACCTAGAGCAAGAGAAGGAGCGGGAGCTGGTCCCCTGCAATATTTTCTACCAGACGAACATAGACGAACATTAGGGCCAGGAGTAAAAAGATTATAAGTTAGTTTGGTATTGGTAGTTGTACTACCTTGTCGTCTGCAAGTTAGTATTGTTGTTAATGATCTTTTTGTAACGCCCCGGATTCGATGCGCTAGATGTCATTCAGTTATTCGCCGTCGTTGCCATGTCATTTGCTTGCGTGTTGCATTTTGCCATGTCATCATCTGCATTTCATCTGCATGTTTTTCAAAACATGCATCCGTTCGGGTTCCGCCGGTTCGCTCCGTTGTCCGTTCGAAGTCCAGACACACTCGCACGCGCCCGCGGCACCTCCAAAATATATTTTATACGTGGTGTAAAAATGTTCTCGGAATGGGTTGGAACTTGGTGTGCGGTCTTATTATAGTGTAAACAGACCACCTGCCAAATTTCGTCGCATTCGGAGTTCGTTTGGTAGCCCAACTGTCATCCGTAGCGGCACCGTTGTCGGTTTATTCGTGGGACGTTTCGGTCTCCGAAACTGCCGCCAGGCCTTTTTCTCCTCTCTCCTCTAGACGCCTCCCAACCGCAGCCACCTTCCTTCTCCTCGAAATCAGCGCCCCCTCCTTGTTGGAAATATGCCCTAGAGGCAATGATAAATTAGTTATTATTATTATATTTCCTTGTTCATGATAATCGTTTATTGTCCTATAATTGTATTGAAAGGAAACTCAGATACATGTGTGGATACATAGACAACACCATGTCCCTAGTAAGCTTCTAGTTGACTAGCTCGTTGATCAATAGATGGTTACAGTTTCCTGACCATGGACATTGGATGTCGTTGATAATGGGATCACATTATTAGGAGAATGATGTGATGGACAAGACCCAATCCTAAGCCTAGCACAAAGATCGTAGTTCGTATGCTAAAGCTTTTCTAATGTCAAGTATCATTTCCTTAGACCATGAGATTGTGCAACTCCCGGATACCGTAAGAATGCTTTGGGTGTACCAAACGTCACAACGTAACTGGGTGGCTATAAGTTGCATTACAGGTATCTCCGAAAGTGTCTATTGGGTTGGCACGAATCAAGACCGGGATTTCCCACTCCGTGGAAACGGAGAGGTATCTCTGGGCCCACTCGGTAGGACATCATCATAATGTGCACAATGTGACCAAGGGGTTGATCACGGGATGATGTGTTACGGAACGAGTAAAGAGACTTGCCGGTAACGAGATTGAACAAGGTATCGGGATACCGACGATTGAATCTCGGGCAAGTACAATACCGCTAGACAAAGGGAACTGTATACGGGATCGATTGAGTCCTTGACATCGTGGTTCATCCGATGAGATCATCATGGAACATGTGGGAGCCAACATGGGTATCTAGATCCCGCTGTTGGTTATTGACTGGAGAACGTCTCGGTCATGTCTGCATGATTCCCGAACCCGTAGGGTCTACACACTTAAGGTTCGATGACGCTAGGGTTATAAAGGAAGTTTGTATGTGGTTACCGAATGTTGTTTGGAGTCCCGGATGAGATCCCAGACGTCACGAGGAGTTCCGGAATGGTCCGGAGGTAAAGATTTATATATGGGAAGTCCTGTTTTGGTCACCGGAAAAGTTTCGGGTTTTATCGGTAATGTACCGGGACCACCAAGAGGGTCCCGGGGATCCACCAAGTGGGGCCACCGGCCCCGGAGGGCTGCATGGGCCAAGTGTGGGAGGGGACCAGCCCCAGGTGGGCTGGTGCGCCCCCCCCCCACAAGGGCCCAAGGCACCTAGGGTTGGGGGAGGAGGCACACCCACCTAACTTGGGGGGCAAGTTTCCCCTCTTCCCCCCCTTGGCCGCCACCCTAGATGGGATTGGGCTGGCCGCCGTCCCTAGGGGTGAAACCATAGGTGGGGGCGCAGCCCCCCCCTCTCCCCCTATATATACTTGAGGGTTTTTGGGGCTGCCAACATATGAGTTTCTCTCCCTCTTGGGGCAGCCCTACCTCTCCCCCTTCTCCTCTCCCGCGGTGCTTGGCAAAGCCCTGCAGGATTTCCACGCTCCTCCACCACCACCACGCCGTTGTGCTACTGCTCGACGGAGTCTTCCTCAACCTCTCCCTCTCTCCTTGCTGGATCAAGGCGTGGGAGACGTCACCGAGCTGTACATGTGTTGAACGCGGAGGTGCCGTCCGTTCGGCACTAGGATCTTCGGTGATTTGGATCACGACGAGTACGACTCCTTCAACCCTGTTCTCTTGAACGCTTCCGCTTAGCGATCTACAAGGGTATGTAGATGCACTCTCCTTCCCCTTGTTACTGGTTTCTCCATAGATAGATCTTGGTGACACATAGGAAATTTTTTGAATTCTGCTACGTTCCCCAACAGTGGCATCATGAGCTAGGTCTATTGCGTAGATTCTTTGCACGAGTTGAACACAAACTAGTTGTGGGCGTTGATTTTGTACAATATGCTTACCGTTACTAGTCCAATGTTGTTTCGACGGTATTGTGGGATGAAGCGGCTCGGACCGACCTTACACATACTCTTACGTGAGACAGGTTCCACCGACTGACATGCACTTGGTGCATAAGGTGGCTAGCGGGTGCCAGTCTCTCCCACTTTAGTTGGAACGGATTCGATGAAAAGGGTCCTTATGAAGGGTAAATAGCAATTGGCATATCACGTTGTGGTTTTGCATAGGTAAGAAACGTTCTTGCTAGAAACCTATAGCAGCCACGTAAAACATGCAAACAACAATTAGAGGACGTCTAACTTGTTTTTGCAGGGTATGCTATGTGATGTGATATGGCCAAGAAGAATGTGATGAATGATATGGGATGTATGAGATTGATCATGTTCTTGTAATAGTAATCATGACTTGCATGTCGATGAGTATGACAACCGGCAGGAGCCATAGGAGTTGTCTTTATTTATTGTATGACCTGCGTGTCATTGTACAATGCCATGTAATTACTTTACTTTATTGCTAACCGGTAGCCATAGTAGTAGAAGTAATAGTTGGCGAGACAACTTCATGAAGACACGATGATGGAGATCATGATGATGGAGATCATGGTGTCATGCCGGTGACGATGATGATCATGGAGCCCCGAAGATGGAGATCAAAAGGAGCAAGATGATATTGGCCATATCATGTCACTATTTGATTGCATGTGATGTTTATCATGTTTATACATCTTATTTGCTTAGAACGACGGTAGTAAATAAGATGATCCCTCATTAAAATTTCAAGAAAGTGTTCCCCCTAACTGTGCACCGTTGCGAAAGTTCGTCGTTTTGAAGCACCACGTGATGATCGGGTGTGATAGATTCTTACGTTCACATACAACGGGTGTAAGCCAGATTTACACACGCGAAACACTTAGGTTAACTTGACGAGCCTAGCATGTACAGACATGGCCTTGGAACACAAGAGACCGAAAGGTTGAGCATGAGTCGTATAGTAGATACGATCAACATGAAGATGTTCACCGATGATGACTAGTCCGTCTCACGTGATGATCGGACACGGCCTAGTTGACTCGTATCATGTAATCACTTAGATGACTAGAGGGATGTCTATCTGAGTGGGAGTTCATGAGATGAACTTAATTATCCTGAACATAGTCAAAAGATCTTTGCAAATTATGCCGTAAGCTCGTGCTTTAGTTCCACTGTTTAGATATGTTCCTAGAGAAAATATAGTTGAAAGTTGACAGTAGCGATTATGCGGACAGTAGAAAGCTTATGTCCTTAATGCACCGCTCAGTGTGCTGAACCCCAAACGTCGTTTGTGGATGTTGCGAACATCGGACATACATGTTTTGATAACTACGTGATAGTTCAGTTAAACGTTTTAGAATTGAGGCACCAAAGACGTTTTTTCGAAACGTTACGGAACATATGAGATGTTTCGAGGGCTGAAATTGGGATTTCAGGCTCGTGCCCACATCAAGAGGTATAAGACCTCCGACAATTTTCTTAGCCTGCAAACTAAGGGAGAAAAGCTCAATCGTTGAGCTTGTGCTCAAATTGTTTGAGTGCAACAATCACTTGAATCGAGTGGGAGTTGATCTTCCAGATGAGATAGTGATGTTTCTCCAAAGTCATTGCCACCAAGATGCTAGAGCTTCATGATGAACTATAACAAATCAGGGATAGATATGATGATCCTTGAGATATTCACGATGTTTGACACCGCAAAAGTAGAAATCAAGAAGCAGCATCAATTGTTGATGGTTAGTGAAACCACTAGTTTCAAAGAAGGGCAAGGGCAAGTAGGGGCACTTCATGAAACGGCAAATCAGTTGCTGCTCCAGTGAAGAAACCCAAGGTTGAACCCAAACCCGAGTCTAAGTGCTTCTGTAATAAGGGGAACAGCCACTGGAGCAGAATTACCCTAGATACTTGGTAGATAAGAAGGCTGGCAAGGTCGATGGAAGTATATTGGATATACATTATGTTAATATGTACTTTACTAGTACTCCTAGTAGCACCAGAGTATTAGATACCGGTTCGGTTGCTAAGTGTTAGTAACTCAAAATAAAAGCTACGGAATAAACAGAGACTAGCTAAAGGTGAGCTGAGGATATGTGTTGGAAGTGTTTCCAAGGTTGATATGATCAAGCATCACACGCTCCCTCTATCATCGAGATTGTTTTTTAAAATAATTGTTATTTGGTGTTTGCGTTGAGCATAGACATGATTGGATTATGTATATCGCAATACGGTTATTCATTTAAGGAGAATAATGGTTACTCTGTTTATCTGAATAATACCTTCAATGGTATTGCACCTAAAAGGAATGGTTTATTGAATCTCGATCGTAGTGATACACATTTTCATGCCAAAAGATATAAGATACTAATGATAGTACCACTTACTTGTGGCACTGCCATGTAAGTCATATTGGTATAAAACGCATGAAGAAGCTCCATGTTGATGGATCTTTGGACTCACTCGTTTTTGAAAAGTTTGAGACATGCGAACCATGTCTATTGGTGTATACTCATGAAGAAACTCCATGCAGATGGATCGTTTGGACTCACTTGATTTTGAATCACTTGAGATATGCAAATCATACCACATGGGCAAGATGAATGAAAAGCCTCGGTTTCAGTAAGATGGAACAAGATAGCAACTTGTTGGAAGTAACACATTTTGATGTGTGCAGTCCAATGAGTGCTGAGGCATGCAGTGAATATCGTTATGTTCTTACTTCACGGATGATTTGAGTAGATGCTGAGTGTATTTACTTGATGAAACACAAGTCTGAATTATTGAATGGTTCAAGCAATTTCAGAGTGAAGTTGAAGATCATCGTGACAAGAGGATAAAATGTCTATGATATGATCATAGAGATGAGTATCTGAGTTACGAGCTTTGGCACGCAACAAAGACATTGTGGAAATTGTTTCACAATTAATACCGCCTGGAACACCATAGTGTGATGGTGTGTTCGAACATCATAGTTGCACCCTATTAGATATGGTGCGTACCATGATGTCTCTTATCGAATTACCACTATCGTTCATGGGTTAGGCATTAGAGACAACCGCACTCACTTTAATAGGGCACCAGGTAATTCCGTTGAGACGACACCATTTGAACTATGGTTTAGAGAAACTTGAGTTGTCGTTTCTTAAAAGTTTGGGGCTGCGACGCTTATGTGAAAAAGTTTCATTGTGATAAGCTCAAACCCAAAACGGATAAATACATCTTCATAGGATACCCAAAATGGTTGGGTATACCTCCTATCTCAGATCCGGAAGCAAAAGTAATTGTTTCTAGAAACGGGTCCTTTCTCGAGGAAAAGTTTTCTCTCAAAAGAATTGAGTGGGAGGGTGGTGGAGACTTGATGAGGTTATTGAACCGTAACTTCAACTAGTGTGTAGCAGGACACATGAAGTTGTTCCCGTGGCGCCTACACCAATTGAAGTAGAAGCTTATGATAGTGATCATGAAGTTTCGGATCAAGTCACTACCGTACCTCGTAGGGTGACAAGGATGCGTACTACTTCAGAGTGGTATGCAATCCTGTCTTAGAGGTCATGTTGCTAGACAACAATGAATCTATGAGCTATGGAGAAGCGATGGTGGGCCCGGATTCCGACGAATGGCTCGAGGCCATAAAATCCGAGAAAGGATCCATGACTTTGGAAGAAATACTTGATGGTCGTAAGGCCGTTGGGTACAGATGGATTTTAAAAAGGAAGACAGACAATGATGGTAAGAATCACCATTAAGAAAGCTCGACTTGTCGTTAAGATGTTTTCCGACAAGTTCAAGGAGTTGACTATGGTGAGGCTTCTCACTCGTAGCGATGCTAAGAGTCTGTTGGAAATGGATTAGCAATTACTGCATTGTTTAAGAAATCTTGCAGATAGAATGTCAAAAATCATTGTTTCCTCAACAGTTTTCTTGAGGAAAGGTTGTATGTGATACAACCAGAAGGTTTTGACAATCCTGAAGAACGCTAAAAAATATGCAAAACTCCAGCAATCCTTCTAAGGACTGGAGTAAGCATCTCGGAGTTGGAATGTATGCTTTGATGAGATGATCAAATATTTTGGGTTTATACAAAAGTTTATGAGAAACTTGTATTTCCAAAGAAGTGAGTGGGGGTGCTATAGAATTTCTGATGAGTATATGTTGTTCACATATTGTTGATCAGAAAAGATGTAGAATTTCTGGAAAGCATATAGGGTTATTTGAGAAGTGTTTTTAATGGAAAACCTGGATTAGGCTACTTGAACAATAAGCATCAAGATCTATAAGATAGATAAAAATGCTTAATAATAATTTCAAATGAGCACATACCTTGACATGGTCTTGAAGGTGTTCAAGATGGATCAGTCAAAGAAGGAGTTCTTGCCTGAGTTGTAAGGTATGAAGTTAAGAGTTAAAGCTCGACCACGACAGAAGAGAGACAAAGGACGAAGTCCGTCCTTTACGCTTCAGACGTAGGCTCTATAGTATGCTATGCTGTGTACCGCAACGGAAGTGTGCCTTGCCATGAGTCAGTCAAGGGGTACAAGAATGATCTAGGAACGGATCATTGGACAGCGGTCAAAATTATCCTTAGAGGAATAACGAAATTTTTCTTGATTATGGAGGTGATAAAGAGTTCGGCGTAAAGGGTTACGTCGATGCAAGCTTTAACACCTATCCGAATGACTCTGAGTAGCAAACCGGATACGTATAGTGGAGCAACCATTTGGAATAGCTTCAAGTGGAGCATGGAAGCAACATTTACAATATGACATAGAGAATTGCGAAGTACATACGGATCTGAATGTTGCAGAATCGTTCACTAAAACCTCTCTCACAAGCAAAACATGATCAAACCCGAGAACTCATTGAGACTTAATCACATGGTGATGTGAACTAGTTTAGACACTAGTAAACTCTTTGGATGTTGGTCACATGGCGATGTGACCTATCAGTGTTAATCACATGGCGATGTGAACTAGATTATTGACTCTAGTGCAAGTGGGAGACTCTTGGAAATATGCCCTAGAGGCAATGATAAATTAGTTATTATTATTATATTTCCTTTTTCATGATAATTGTTTATTGTCCATGCTATAATTGTATTGAAAGGAAACTCAGATACATGTGTGGATACATAGACAACACCATGTCCCTAGTAAGCTTCTAGTTGACTAGCTCGTTGATCAATAGATGGTTACGATTTCCTGACCATGGACATTGGATGTCGTTGATAACGGGATCACATCACTAGGAGAATGATGTGATGGACAAGACCCAATCCTAAGCCTAGCACAAAGATCGTAGTTCGTATGCTAAAGCTTTTCTAATGTCAAGTATCATTTCCTTAGACCATGAGATTGTGCAACTCCCGGATACCGTAAGAATGCTTTGGGTGTACCAAACGTCCCCACGTAACTGGGTGGCTATAAAGGTGCACTACACATATCTTCGAAAGTGTCTGTTGGGTTGGCATGAATCGAGACTGGGATATGTCACTCCGTGTAAACGGAGAGGTATCTTTGGGCCCACTCGGTAGGACATCATCATAATGTGCACAATGTGACCAAGGGGTTGATCATGGGATGATGTGTTATGGAACGAGTAAAGAGACTTGCCGGTAACGAGATTGAACAAGGTATCGGGATACCGACGATCGAATCTCGGGCAAGTACAATACCGCTAGACAAAGGGAATTGTATACAGGGTCGATTGAGTCCTTGACATCGTGGTTCATCCCATGAGATCATCGTGGAACATGTGGGAGCCAACATGGGTATCCAGATCCCACTGTTGGTTATTGACCGGAGAACGTCTCGGTCATGTTTGCATGATTCCCGAACCCGTAGGGTCTACACATTTAAGGTTTGATGAGGCTAGGTTTATAAAGGAAGTTTGTATGTGGTTACCGAATGTTGTTCGGAGTCCCGGATGAGATCCCGGAAGTCACGAGGAGTTCCGGAATGGTCCGGAGGTAAAGATTTATATATGGGAAGTCCTGTTTTGGTCACCGGAAAAGTTTCGGGTTTTATCGGTAACGTACCGGGACCACCGGGAGGGTCCCGGGGGTCCACCAAGTGGGGCCACCGGCCCTGGAGGGCTGCATGGGCCAAGTGTGGGAGGGGACCAGCCCTAGGTGGGCTGGTGCGCCCCCCACAAGGGCCCAAGGCGCCTAGGGTTGGGGGAGGGGGCGCACCCACCTAACTTGGGGGGCAAGTTTCCCCTCTCCCCCCCCTTGGCCGCCACCCTAGATGGGATTGGGCTGGCCGCCGCCCCTAGTGGTGAAACCCTAGGTGGGGGAGCAGCCCCCCCCCCTCTCCCCCTAAATATACTTGAGGGTTTTTGGGGCTGCCAGCAGATGAGTTTCTCTCCTCTTGGCGCAGCCCTACCTCTCTCCCTTCTCCTCTCCCGCGGTGCTTGGCAAAGCCCTGCAGGATTGCCACGCTCCTCCACCACCACCACGCTGTTGTGCTGCTACTGGACGGAGTCTTCCTCAACCTGTCCCTCTCTCCTTGCTGGATCAAGGCATGTGAGACGTCACCGGGCTGTACGTGTGTTGAACGCGGAGGTGCCGTCCGTTCGGCACTAGGATCTCCGGTGATTTGGATCACGACGAGTACGACTCCTTCAACCCCGTTCTCCTGAACACTTCCGCTTAGCGATCTACAAGGGTATGTAGATGCACTCTCCTTCCCCTCGTTGCTGGTTTCTCCATAGATAGATCTTGGTGACACGTAGGAAATTTTTTGAATTTCTGCTTCGTTCCCCAACACTCCTCAATTTCCGCGCCGGCCCGCTGCTCCGCCACCACTTGGCGCACTGCCAATCGCCGCGCCACCACCTGAGGCGTCGCCTCGGCCAATCCGGGCGCGCCACGACACCTCCTTGCCTTCTCAGCGCGCTTCCACCACCACAGGCCCGCGGGGACCAGAATCATCCCGCCCGAGCCCATCTGGGCCCGGCCGAGCCCGCGCGCCGCCGCCGCCCAGCGGCCGGCTCCCGCTCCTCCCAAGTTCCTCTACACCGCCCGCGTCGACCCTGCTCCGGCTGCAGGAGCGCTGCCGCCGACTTCTCGCTCGTCGCTGGTGAGCACGCGCCGCCCCGTCCGACTTCCTCCTCTCTCTCCCTGACCCCGTCTCTCTCTCTCACGCACAGGGTCGCCGTCACCGTCGCCGGAGGTAGCCAGGTCGCCGCTCACCTCGCCGCCGGCCTCGTCTCTGGCCAACTCCGGCCGGGGATCGACCGGATCCGCCACCTGCGACCCCCGCCGGACCCGATCTGCAGGCCACGTCACCTCCTCGTCGGCCCTGCCTCGCCGCCGTCCCTCCATCGCCGGAAGTAGCCGCCGGCACAACCTTCCTCGACCGTGCGTGCGTGTGGGCGCACGCGCAACTGCACTTCGCGCGTGGGCCCCTCCCCACGAGGCCCTGCTGTCGGCCCAGCTCAGCCTGCCCCGGCCTGCCTCCACACTGACTGGGCCAAGGCCTGCTAGGTGAGCCCCGCCTTTTGCCCGCCCGTGCGTGATTTAGCTATCCCGCGCGCTTTCCTGTTTTTTTTCAAAAATTCTGCTAAGTCCCGAAATTGTCATAATATATTGCTCTATTCATCATACCATAACTCTATGCATACTACTTCGTTTCGTGCGTGTAATATGTCAAATTGTTTGTCTCAATGAGTACTTCATTTCATTCCATTGCATCATGTTCATTTGAGCTCATCTTGATGCCTGAATCATCGTTGCAAGAGTGCTATATGATGTTGTCTACTGTCTGTTAACAGAACATGCTCATTTGTCATTTTTGCCATGATTGATGTGTGCATCCTATGAGGTTGATGTCTACATGTGTTGTGAACTATGCCATGTCTTATTTATAGATGTGCTTACCATGTATTTTTGTGATGAATGTGGTGACTAGCACAAGCATGCAAACTAGGCTTCGTGAAGTTGTTGATTTTAGTCCCTATTCTGCTGTTGTTTTTATGCCATGTAAACTTGATGCTACAGAGAGATCCAAACATATTTTGAGATACTTAAGTAAGGATGTTTTGAACATATGGTTATTGTCTATCCATTCATGCCCCTGTTTGCAATTATGGAGTAGTCTAGCATGTCACTTTCTTGCTCTACTTTTGCTACAAAATGTTTCCTGGCAGATTGTTTACATGTTATTCAATTTCGCCAAGGTTGTTGTAGTTGATCCTTGCATTCTATGAACTTGTTCTTGCCTTGGGTAGTTTCATAAACATGTCTTCTTGCTGATTCTATGCTTATCTTGTCATGCAATGACTTGTGGTGAGTGAGTCGAGCTTGTTAAGTAGGGTACTTGTTGTTACTGTTTTGCTAGGCTGAATCTGTTATTTCGTGATGCTATGTAAACCTGCTGCTACAAGTAATTCTATGCATAATCTGGAGATGTTCACTAAGGGTGTTTCGTTCTACATATTATGCTCTATCCATCCATGCCCCTGGTTGCAATTATAGCCTGCTGTAGCTTGTCTCCTTGCTCCAAAGTTGCTAAATAATGTTGCTGTCAGCCTGTTAACATTAAGTTCAGTTGTTGCCATGATTGTTGCTAGTGTTCCATGCACCCTATGAACTTGCTATTGCCATGCTTAGCTTCATAAACATGCATTCTTACTGTTGGGTGCCTTGCCATGCCATGTATTGCTCTGTGGTGAGTGGTACAGGCTCACCAACATGCCTACTTATCGTTGTTCCTGCCATGTATGAATCTGTCATATAACTTCCCATGTTTACATGGGTGCCATCATATCTTCTGATCTTTTTTGGCTTATGGTCAGTAAGGGACTTTTGTTCTATGGAATTAGTAGGTTCATGCCACGCCTTTGTTTGCCATGATAAGTTCCTGTAACATGTTGTTTGATAGCTCTAAACATTGCAACCTGATGTTATTTCTGCAAAGTCTGAAACTGATATTATTTGCAATCTTGCCATGTGTGTTTGAGCATGTTCTATTGATTTCTCGAGATAGCTCAGTGTTCATGTTTTGTTATGCCTTACATGTACATCATGTCCATGACTTTTGTCCTCATGTTGGGGTGCTGTAGCATATTGTTTTGATGCTTGCAATATGTCTAGTTGCTGTTTTGGACAGATTGTTGTTATGACTTGTATAGAGTGTATGTGTTGCACCGTTGCTCCGTTTTGAGTGTGCTCTATATGAAACTTGCTTAGATTTGCATGTAGCTTCATATTATCATGTTGCATCCTTGTTTTGAGGTGTTTTCTAGATGTTTGGGTGCATTTTGTATCAATGCCATGTTTAACTTGTTTTGCTCATATCTTCTAGGCCGTAGCTCCGAATTAAATGAACTTTATATGTAACTTGATTAGAATCTCGTCTAGATCATCTCAGTGCATCTTAACTTGCTGTTTAACAACTTGAACATAAGGTTTATTCAGATCTGGACCAATTTCGAAGTATGCATATGAGGACTTACCGGAATTGCCATATGTTGTTTCCGGGCTCATTTAAACTTGCCTTGATGTGTTGCTCTTGTTTGCATCATCTCTTGCCATGAGTAACCTCATCTAGATTTATCATGCATCATGCTTGTTGTGCATCATGCCTTGTTCATGTGTGGTTTGTTTACTATGTTGTGTGCTTCTTCTCGATAGTTCCCGTTTCGTTGCGATCGTGAGGATTCGTTCGTCTACGCTTGGTTCGTCTTCGTGGCTTCATCTTATTCATGGACTCGTTCTTCTTCCTTGCGGGATTTCAGGCAAGATGACCATTTCCCTGGATCTCACTACTATCATTGCTATGCTAGTTGCTTCGTTCTATCGCTATGTTGCGCTACCTATCACCTATTTATCAAGCCATCCCAAATTGGCATGAACCTCTAACCTTTGACACCCTTCCTAGCAAACCGTTGTTTGGCTATGTTACCACTTTCGCTCAGCCCCTCTTATAGTGTTGTTATTTGCAGGTGAAGTTGAAGATTGCTCCATGGTGGATAGGATTTTGGTTGGGATATCACAATATCTCTTATATTATTAATGCATCTATATACTTGGTAAAGGGTGGAAGACTCGGCCTTATGCTTGGTGTTTTGTTCCACTCTTGCTGCCCTAGTTTCCGTCATACCGATGTTATGTTCCCGGATTTTGCGTTCCTTACGCGGTTGGGTGATTTATGGGACCCCCTTGACAGTTCGCTTTGAATAAAACTCCTCCAGCAAGGCCCAACCTTGGTTTTACCATTTGCCTCACCACCACATCCTTTTCCCCTGGGAGTCGCTCTCTCGAGGGTCATCTTTATTTTA
>NC_041391.1:89366229-89373649 GCF_002162155.2 Triticum dicoccoides | reverse complement strand
GAACCGGGCAGACTGCGGGGCCACCTCGCGGCAACTCGAGGGCTGGTTTTACTCGTAGGCTGACCTATCCGGTGTTGCCCTGAGAACGAGATATGTGCAGCTCCTATCGGGATTGTCGGCGCATCGGGCGGCTTTGCTGGTCTTGTTTTACCATTGTCGAGATGTCTTGTAAACCGGGATTCCGAGTTTGATCGGGTCTTCCTGGGAGAAGGTATATCCTTCGTTGATCGCGAGAGCTTATCATGGGCTAAGTTGGGACACCCCTGTAGGGTTTAAACTTTCGAAAGCCATGCCCGTGGTTATGGGTAGATGGGAATTTGTTAATGTCCAGTTGTAGATAACTTGACACCAGATCCGAATTAAAATGCATCAACCGCGTGTGTAGCCGTGATGGTCTCTTTTCGGCGGAGTCCGGGAAGTGAACACGGTATTGGGTTATGTTTGACATAAGTAGGAGTTCAGGATCACTTCTTGATCATTGCTAGCTTCACGACCGTTCCGCTTGCTCTCTTCTCGCTCTTATTTGCGTATGCTAGCCACCATACTTGCTTAGCCGCTGCTGCAACCTCACCACTTTACCCCTTCCTTTCCCATTAAGCTTTGCTAGTCTTGATACCCATGGTAATGGGATTGCTGAGTCCTCGTGGCTCACAGATTACGACAACAACAATTGTGTGTACAAGTTATGCGATGATAATGACGCGAGAGCGATGTTACTTGTTTTGGAGTTCTTATTCTGCTTCTTCTTCGATCAGGGGATAGGTTCCAGGTCGGCAGCCTGGGCTAGCAGGGTGGATGTCGTTTGAGTTTCTGTTTGTGTTTCACCTGTAGTCGGATGATGCCCTAATGTAATGTGATGTTGTATTCATGTGGCATTGTATGCCTCTTGTATGTATCCCCATCTATTATGTAATGTTGATGTAATGATATCCACCTTGCAAAAGCGTTTCAATATGCGGGTCTATGCTTGGTGGGACCTTCGAGTTCCTTTTGGATAGGGTCGCATATTGGGCGTGACAAGTTGGTATCAGATCCTCGACCGACCCTAGGAGCCCCCTTGATTGATCATGTAGTTTGGCCGTTGTTGAGTCTAGAAGAAAACCTTTTCTGAGTCTAGTTATATCGGAGAGTAGGAATTATTTTTACTCCTCAGCCCCTTCATCGCTCTGGTAAGGAATCTTGACGTAGGTGTTTTGAATTACTCCTCTTCCCCTTCAAAATTTTCTTTAGGATCACGCAGTTGGTTTTGCGATCGTTGGTTCTCAGCTCTTTTGATCCGGTGCATTTCTTGTCAAGTTGACTCGAGCCTCTTCATCTTTGCCAAGTTCAATCCTCAGTTGTTGTTTTTTCCCACCCTCCCACCCTTTTTCTTCTCGAAGCCGGAGTCCGTAATCGAGTATCCATCCTACTCGTGTGAAGCTTTTGCTTTCTTTCAACCGGTGTCTTCTCTCCAAGTTATTCGCCGGTTCCCCTTCCAAGTTGTCTTTGTTTTCCCGCCCTCCCACCCTCTTCTTCCCGGAGTCTGAGTCTTTTTCGATCATCAATTTCATTCGTGTGGAGCTCTTCAGTCTTCCCTCAATCTTTTCAACCGGTGAATTCTCTTTTGTTTGACATTCTTCATCTCTTTATCTTTTCCGGTGGATTAATTTCAAGTTTTTCGATAGTGATTATATTTTTTTCCTCGGATCAAGTATCTTCCATGCTTGTTTGCCTCTCGCCATTCAACCATTCCGGAGTTCGGAAGACATCTCAGGAGATTCGTCTATGTTCCAATTAATTCGAGGTTGTCACCGCATTCAAATATTTCAATTGTTCCGGTGCATCATCTATCTATTCAACAATCCTTTTCAACGGTGTTTTTTCTCTTCAGTGGGCCCTAACCCACAGGTCTTTTCCCAGGATCTTACCTCACTCTTCTAGTTCCCCTGGAGCTATTCCAAATTCTTTTCAGAGTTTGACGTAAGAATGGATCCCATCAGTCAGATGCCGTCTCCAAGAAATCATTCAAATTCTTTTTATTGTTGGCTTAACCTCTTCGCTTTTCGTTCTCCTGGAGTATCTCAGTAATTTTGGTGGTGTTTCTCGTTGTCATTTGAAGACCGAAGAAGAGTTTTTCCTCTAAATCTTTCCCGTTCTTCCGAAGATTCGTGGGTCTAGCTTCTTGTTACCCTCTCGAATTATTCCGTTTGTCAAAGATTCCTTTTCTTACCATCCAGAGTATGTCAGGAGTTTTTTTTGGAGGCCATCGTTCCAGAAGAATTCTTCGTCCTCACATTTCAGCTACCGTTATCCAGTTATCCCGGTGCTTCGTTCAAGTGTTCTTTAATCAGCTCATGATTTCTTTGTTCTGTTACATCTAAATCCCCTCTAGTTTATTTGTTCTTCTAATTCTTCCCGGTGATTCATCCTCTTTCGTTAGTCATTTCCGAATTCTAACGGCGCTTCGTTCAAGATTCTTTTTCCTTGACTATCATTTTAATTCATTCGTTCTTTCCAATCCTACCGGTGGTTCATGAAGACCTTTCTCAAGAATTGTGCTATACCCCCCCTTAATCCTTTCAAGAAGAATAAGTAGTATGCAAAAATCCATTGCTTGTCATCAATTTAATTTGATGAAGGATAAGCATACAATAAATCTTATTCTTATTTCACCCAAGTGAGTAATCCCTTCCTTCAGAGTTTGTTCTCGGTGAATAAATTCTAGTTCCAAGTGTTCTCCATCTTTTCTTTTCCGGAGTTCAAATTTCCTTGACCATTTTGTCGGAACCTCCATATAAATCGCCGCAAGCTTTAATCTTATTCTTTCATCCTTCAACTATCTCATCATCTTTTTGTTACCGGAGTTCTTCATGGTGGTTCTTCATGATTTATTTCATTCTTCAAGAATTCATCAATATTTTGTTCAAGGAGTTCTAGTATCTTCCTCCTTGCATCTCAAAGTGAAAAATTCTCCGTATTCTTTTGAAGTGGAGTTTTCCATTTCTTCGTTCTTCTCAGCCATCCAATCATTTGTGTTTGTGGCTGGTTATCAACTTATGATTTTGAGTTGTTACCTATAAGACCACAACAAGCTTATTCTTTTCGTTGTTGATTTTCTCAACAACTACATTCAATCCTTCTAAATTCTTTTCATTCAACTCTTTCAATTCTTTCCGGAGGTTTTGTGTCATGTCTTCATCAAGTATATTTCCATCCTATCAAGCTTGTGTTCTATTCCTTCCATTTTCAGCCGGAGTGCTGCCTAAATCTTTTCAGTCTTATTTTTTTCTTATCTCGTTCTAACCGGAGTGGTTTCATGGCCTATCTGATTCCGTGAGCTTTCCATTCTCATCATTCTCGTCGTTCCTCTCTTCTTCTCGAGTGCTCTCGATTCTTTGCTTCTTCTCTTGAGTTCTTGTTTCACCTCTTTCCTTTTCCCTTCCGTCTCGGTCCTAAGATCTCGGGACGAGATCTCTTGTTAGTGGAGGAGTGTTGTAACGCCCCGGATTCGATGCGCCAGATGTCATTCAGTTATTCGCCATCGTTTCCACGTCATTTGCTTGCATGTTGCATTTTGCGATGTCATCATCTGCATTTCATCTGCATGTTTTTCAAAACTTGCATCCGTTCGGGTTTTGCCGGTTCGCTCCGTTGTCCGTTCGAAGTCCAGACACACTCGCACGCGCCCGCGGCACCTCCGAAATATATTTTATACGTGGTATAAAAATGTTCTCGAAATGGGTTGGAACTTGGTGTGCGGTCTTATTATAGTGTAGACAGACCACCTACCAAATTCGTCGCATTCGGAGTTCGTTTGGTAGCCCAACTGTCATCCGTAGCGGCACCGTTGTCGGTTTATTCGTCGGACGTTTCGGTCTCCGAAACTGCCGCCGGGCCTTTTTCTCCTCTCTCCTTTAGCCTCCTCCCAACCGCAGCCACATTCCTTCTCCTCGAAATCAGCGCCCCCTCCTCAATTTCCACGCCGGCCCGCTCCTCTGCCGCCACTTGGCGCGCTGCCAATCACCGCGCCGCCACCTGAGGCGGCGCCCCGGCCAATACGGGCACGCCATGCCGCCTCCTCGCCTTCTCAGCGCGCTTCCACCACCACAGGCCCGTGGGGCCCAGAATCAGCCCGCCCGAGCCCATCTAGGCCCGGCCGAGCCTGCACGCCGCCGCCGCCCAGCGTCCGGCTCCCGCTCCTCCCGAGTTCCTTTGCGCCGCCCGCGTCGACCCCGCTCCGGCTGCAGGAGCGCTGCCGCCGACTTCGCGCTCGTCGCCGGTGAGCACGCGCCGCCCCATCCAACTTCCTCCTCTCTCTCCCTGACCCCGTCTCTCTCTCTCTCTCTCGCACAGGGTCGCCGTCCCCGTCGCCGGAGGTAGCCAGGTCGCCGCTCACCTTGCCGCCGACCTCGTGTCTAGCCAGATCCGGCCGGGGATCGACCGGATCCGCCACCTGCGACCCCCGCCGGACCCGATCTGCAGGCCACGTCACCTCCTCGCCGGCCCTGCCTCGTTGTCGTCCCTCCATCACCAGAAGCAGCCGCCGGCGCAACCTTCCTTGACCGTGCGTGCGTGTGGGCGCACGCGCAACCGCACTTCGCGCGTGGGCCCCTCCCCGCAAGGCCCTGCTGCCGGCCCAGCTCGGCCTGCCTCCACACCGACCGGGCCAAGGCCTGCTAGGTGAGCCCTGCCTTTTGCTCGCCCGTGCGTGATTTAGCTATCCCGCGTGCTTTCCTGTTTTTTTTTCAAAAATTTTGTTGTCCCCAAATTGTCATAATATATTGCTCTGTTCATCATACCATAACTCTTTGCATACTGCTTCATTTCGTGCATGTAATATGTCAAATTGTTCGTCTCAACGATTAATTCATTTCATACCATTGCATCATGTTCATTTGAGCTCATCGTGATGCCCGAATCATCGTTGCAAGAGTGCTATATGATGTTGTCTGTTGTCTGTTAACAGAACATGCTCATTTGTCATTTTTGCCATGATTGATGTGTGCATCCTATGAGGTTGATGTCTACATGTGTTTTGAACTATGCCATGTCTTCTTTATATAGGTGCTTACCATGTATTTTTGTGATCAATGTGGTGACTAGGACAAGCATGCAAACTAGGCTTTGTGAAGTTGCTGATTTTAGTTCCTGTTCTGCTGTTATTTTTATGCCATGTAAACTTGATGCTATAGAGAGATCCAAACATATTTTGAGATACTTCAGTAAGGATGTTTTGAACATATGGTTATTGTCTATCCTTTCGTGCCCCTGTTTGCAATTATGGAGTAGTCTAGCATGTCACTTTCTTGCTCTACTTTTGCTACAAAATGTCTCCTCGCAGATTGTTTACATGTTATTCAATTTTGCCAAGGTTGTTGTAGTTGATCCTTGCATGCTATGTACTTGTTCTTGCCTTGGGTAGTTTCATAAACATGTCTTCTTGCTGATGCTATGCTTATCTTGTCATGCAATGACTTGTGGTGAGTGAATCGAGCTTGGTAAGTAGGGTACTTGTTACTGTTTTGCTAGGCTGAATCTGTTATTTCGTGATGCTATGTAAACCTGCTGCTACAAGTAATTCTATGCATAATCTGGAGATGTTCACTAAGGGTGTTTTGTTCTACATGTTATGCTCTATCCATCCATGCCCCTGGTTGCAATTATAGCCTGATGTAGCTTGTATCCTTGCTCCAAAGTTGCTAAATAATGTTGCTGTCAGCCTATTAACATTAAGTTCAGTTGTTGCCATGATTGTTGCTAGTGTTCCATGCGCCCTATGAACTTGCTATTGCCATGCTTAGCTTCATAAACATGTCTTCTTACTGTTGGGTGCCTTGCCATGCCATGTATTGCTCTGTGGTGAGTGGTACAAGCTCACCAACATGCCTACTTATCGTTGTTCTTGCCATGTATGAATCTGTCATATAACTTGCCATGTTTACATGGGTGCCATCATATCTTCTGATCCTTTTTGGCTTATGGTCAGTAAGGGACTTTTGTTCTATGCAATTAGTAGGTTCATTCTATGCATTTGTTTGCCATGATAAGTTCTTGTAACATGTTGTTTGATAGCTCTAAACATTGCAACCTGATGATATTTCTGCAAAGTCTGAAACTGATATTATTTGCAATCTTGCCATGTGTGTTTGAGCATGTTCTAGTGATTTCTGGAGATAGCTCAGTGTTCATGTTTTGTTATGACCTACCTGTACATCATGTCCATGCCTTTTGTTCTCATGTTGGGGTGCTGTAGCATATTGTTTTGATGCTTGCAATATGCCTAGTTGCTGTTTTGGACAGATTGTTGTTATGACTTGTATAGAGTGTATGTGTTGCACCGTTGCTCCGTTTTGAGTGTGCTCTATATGAAACTTGCTTAGATTTGCATGTAGCTTCATATTATCATGGTGTATCCTTGTTTTGAGGTGTTTTCTTGATGTTTGGGTGCATTTTGCATCAATGTCATGTTTAACTTGTTTTGCTCATATCTTCTAGGCCGTAGCTCCGAATTAAATGAACTTTATATGTAACTTGATTAGAATCTCGTGTAGATCATCTTGGTGCATCTTAACTTGCTGTTTAACAACTTGAACATAAGGTTTATTCAGATCTGGACCAATTTCGAAGTATGCATATGAGGACTTACCGGAATTGTCATATGTTGTTTCCGGCCTCATTTAAACTTGCCTTGATGTGTTGCTCTTGTTTGCATCATCTCTTGCCATGAGTAGCCTCATCTAGATTTATCATGCATCATGCTTGTTGTGCATCATGCCTTGTTCATGTGTGGTGTGTTTACTATGTTGTGTGCTTCTTCTCGATAGTTCCCGTTTCGTTGCGATCGTGAGGATTCGTTCGTCTACGCTTGGTTCGTCTTCGTGGCTTCATCTTCTTCATGGAATCGTTCTTCTTCCTTGCGGGATTTCAGGCAAGATGACCATTTCCCTGGATCTCACTACTATCATTGCTATGCTAGTTGCTTCGTTCTATCGCTATGTTGCGCTACCTATCACCTGTTTATCAAGCCATCCCAAATTGCCATGAACCTCTAACCTTTGACACCCTTCCTAGCAAACTGTTGTTTGGCTATGTTACCGCTTTCGCTTAGCCCCTCTTATAGCGTTGTTAGTTGCAGGTGAAGTTGAAGATTGCTCCATGGTGGACAGGATTTTGGTTGGGATATCACAATATCTCTTATATTATTAATGCATATATATACTTGGTAAAGGGTGGAAGACTCGGCCTTATGCCTGGTGTTTTGTTCCACTCTTGTCGCCTAGTTTCCGTCCTACCGGTGTTATGTTCCCGGATTTTGCATTCCTTACGCGGTAGGGTGATTTATGGGACCCCCTTGACAGTTCGCTTTGAATAAAACTCCTCCAGCAAGGCCCAACATTGGTTTTACCATTTGCCTCACCACCACCTACTTTTCCCTTGGGAG
>NC_041391.1:89340463-89365822 GCF_002162155.2 Triticum dicoccoides | reverse complement strand
GCAGACTGTGGGGCCACCTCGGGGCAACTCGAGGGCTAGTTTTACTCGTAGGCTGACCTATCCGGTGTTGCCCTGAGAACGAGATATGTGCAGCTCCTATCGGAATTGTCGGCGCATCGGGCGGCTTTGCTGGTCTTGTTTTACCATTGTTGAGATGTCTTGTAAACCGGGATTCCGAGTTTGATCGGGTCTTCCTGGGAGAAGGTATATCCTTCGTTGATCGCGAGAGCTTATCATGGGCTAAGTTGGGACACCCCTGCAGGGTTTAAACTTTCGAAAGCCGTGCCCGCTGTTATGGGTAGATGGGAATTTGTTAATGTCCGGTTGTAGATAGCTTGACACTAGATCCGAATTAAAACGCATCAACCGCATGTGTAGCCGTGATGGTCTCTTTTCGGTGGAGTCCGGGGAGTGAACACGGTTTTGGGTTATGTTTGGCGTAAGTAGGAGTTCAGGATCACTTCTTGATCATTGCTAGCTTCACGACCGTTCCGCTTGCTCTCTTCTCGCTCTTATTTGCATATGCTAGCCACCATACTTGCTTAGCCGCTGTTGCAACCTCACCACTTTACCCCTTCCTTTTCCATTAAGCTTTGCTAGTCTTGATACCCATGGTAATGGTATTGCTGAGTCCTCGTGGCTCACAGATTACTACAACAACAGTTGTGGGTACAGGTTATGCGATGATAATGACGTGAGAGCGATGTTACTTGTTTTGGAGTTCTTCTTCTGCTTCTTCTTCGATCAGGGGATAGGTTCCAGGTCGGCAGCCTGGGCTAGCAGGGTGGATGTCGTTTGAGTTTCTATTTATGTTTCATCCGTAGTCGGACGATGCCCTAATGTAATGTGATGTTGTATTCTTGTGGCATTGTATGCCTCTTGTATGTATCCCCATCTATTATGTAATGTTGATATAATGATTTCCACATTGCAAAAGCGTTTCAATATGCGGGTCTATCCTTGGTGGGACCTTCGAGTTCCTTTTGGATAGGGTCGCATATTGGGCGTGACACTTTTGGTATGAACTTGCATTTGCTTCCAACCATCATGCCGAGGGTCGACGTGGCTATAAAGCTGAATGATTTGTTTCGAAATGAATTTTCAGGCACCTGATTTTTATTTGATGGGTAGCATAAGCACCTGCCGTTAGAATTCCCACTTCTCCAATTTTTTCGAAACAAGTGCATGCACTTATTATCAAGATAAAAAAACAATATCCGTGTTGCATCCCAGTTAGCAGTCTGTACTTGCAGAATTCTCTCGTTTATTGAGCATGTATATTGTTTTTTCAGGTCGAGCAAGTTTCAACTGGGCTGTAGACTGCCCAGGGTTGGTTTTGTTTTTACCAGGCCCAGCCCATGATGAAAACGGGGCACAAAGATCCAGCAGGTATCTACTGGCCTCTGGCCCGCCAGTGTTAGTTATATTTTGTCTTACAACATCCGCATGCAGTTTTTTTACTAAATCAAACACACAATCCAGTTCTATTTTCCTCTTGAAACGCATGTCCTACATCCGTTTTCTAATATCTACCTATAGTTCTACTAGTTCATATACACACATAAAATTCCCTTTTCATATTTACATCCTTATTTTTGTTGTTTTTCCCCACCCAGCGCTGATTATTTTACCACTGGTTTTCCCTTAAACCAACTCAATTATCCCATGTTTTATTTGCTTACAAAAACAAAACGATTTTTTTGGAAAATCAATAAGTTCTTAAAAAATGTTTATCATTTCGGGATTACAACAGTTCGGACTCCACCGAAATATGCAAAATAAGGTTGACAGCTGGGTCCACGGCCACAGCCCAGTTTTTTTGTGACTTGCAAAGTAAGTCGCTTTGTCAAGCCTGTTGGGCTGCAAATCTTTCAAGACGAGGAGACCTTTCATTCGGCTGGCCGAGAAAATGGCCTATCAGTAATGAGAAATGGGCTATACATTTTTAAAACACATCAAACCGGCAATTAGTTTCAAATATCTTTTTTTTCATTTCGAGATTTCAAATTACATTAATTTTTATGCGTGGAGAATTTGTTGGATTTTATATTGATATGCATTTATTTTTAAAATCAGTTTGAATGTGTGTCGAAATTTCGGGATTAAAAACAGTTCAGACCGCACCGAAATATGCAAAATTTCGTATAATTTTTTAACCGTGGCCACAATATGGGCTGTAATGCTAACAAAAAGAATATGGGCTCCAAAAAAACCTTAAGAATTAGCAAATGGGTTGTAAATTATTAGAAATAATGGCAGATGGGCCGTATGCTGTTTTCCACAGATTTGAGGCTTTCCTAAAAAAAGGTTGACGCACAAGCAGTGACTGTTGGATGTCCATCCAACGGCCGTCGTACTTCTTCAATCTATGCTCTTCCTGCTCCAGCCGCTCAAACAAGCGACGGCGGGACTACCTGCTCCCTCCTCCCCGCGGCCGGCTATGCTGCCGCGCAGGCCTCACCGCCCCACTGTACTCCCATCGCTGGCCTAGCCATCCCTCTACTCACCCACACTTGTTGTTATTCTCCGGTGACGGCAGATGAACCAGTAAACCCTCGTACAGTCGTACTCCCCTCCGCGTGGGAAACAACTGCCGAGCCTTCCCTGCCTCCGTGTCGTTCCCTTCCTAGGCCTCGCCGTCTTCCACCACCCTGGTGCTCTCGGCGCTGCCTGGTCAACGTGGTCAACGACCGACATGCATCTGAATTGGACTGTATGTGGAGAGGCCGACAGTTGGGTCCACGGCCGAACGCAAGGAAATGCCTCCTTATTACGCGCAAAATAATGATTCCTCCACCTGACATCAGGGACCCACCGAAAGGGCCTCTGTATTTCGCGAAAAAAATGTTACCACCGCTGACAGCTCGGACCCACCAGCTATATCTTCGCACGCAAGGAAGTGCCTCCTTATTACGCACAAAAAAAGAATACTCCCCCTGTTAGCTGGGACCCAGTATAGTGGCAGGCTGACTTGTGGGCCTACTAAGTTGATGGGAATGGAGGGCTTTGTCAACTTAGTCAATATGCATGATCCTAGCTCCAGTGATCGTACGATGTCCATCCAATGGCCGTAGTGCTTCTTCAACCTCTGGTCTTCTTGCTCCAGCCGCCCAAACCAGCGCCGGTCGTGCCACGTGCTCTTGCCTCCCGTGGCCGGCTACGATGCGGCGGAGGCCTCACCGCCCCCTACTACTCCCACCGCTGGCCAAGCCATTCCTCTACTCACTCACACCCCCTGTTAACTGTTATTCTGCGACGACGGCAGCCTCACACCGCAGCGAACCAGTCAACCCTCATACTCCTCTACGCGTGGGCCTCCACTGCCGCGTCTTCCCAAGCTCTGTGTCGTCCTCTTCCTAGGCCTCACTGTCGTCCATCGCCCTGGTGCTCTCGGCGCGGCGTGGTCAACGTGGTCAAGGAATGGCTTCCATCGGACGTGGACTATACGTGGAGAGGCTGACAGCTGGGTCCACGGCGGCCGCAAGGAAGTGCCTCCTTATTATGTGCAAAATAATTATTCCTGCACCTGATAGTAGGGACCCACCGGACGGGCCACCGTATTTCGCAAAAAAAAACGTTTCCCCCTGACTGCTGGGACCCACCAGCTACACCTTCGCACGCAAGGAAGTGCGTCCAGGCCAAAATAACAATTCGCCCCCCTGACTGTTGGGACCCACCAGCTACATCTTCACACACAAGGAAGTGCCTGACAGTCAGGACCCACCTAGTCGAAGTGTACGTAGCGTTGTCATTCTGGTCGCGAATGTATACGTACATACTAGTCGATGTAGAGGTGCGCACGTGTCATAGTAGAGGCACGCACATAGCATGTACACGTACGTACATTGGCCAGTGTGCAAGAAAGAACATACGGCCACGTACGTACATACGGGCGAGGTCTCGAACGCCTACTCGCGCATACTATGGCCAGGGCTCATGTACATGGCTGGGTCAGAACGGAGAAACAACATCGTCGTCGTGTTCATGGGGAGCCAACCGGCTGGGTCGGAACGGAACGCGTCGTCGTGTGCATCGGGAGGGCTTGGCCAGAACAGCCGATGGAAATGAGGCCCGGCGTACCGCACAACGGAGGAAACAGCCTTGTGTTCCACCGGCCACGTTTAAAATGGGATCCTGTTCATCGGGGGGTCTGGTGTACCGCAAAACAAAGGAAATGGACTTGTATTGGACCTCCTATGGTCGAAACGGGGTCCTGTTGATCGGGAGGGGCGTGGCATACCGTAAAACGGAGGAAACGGACTTGTGTTGGAGCGCTACGGTCGAAACGGGGGTCTTGTTCATCAGGAGGGTTGTGGCGTACCGCAGAACGGGACTCCATGGGATACTGTTCATCTCCACCATCGACCTCCTCCAGCCTCCACGGGCTACTATTCATCCACCGTCGACCTCCTCCAGCCTCCACCTACGACTATTCATCCATGGGATCCTGTTCATCCAGCCTCCACCCCGCGCTACTCCACCGGCTACTATTCAACCAGCCCTCTCCACGGACTCCTGTTTAACAACCCCTCCACCGGCTACTATTCATCCAGCCTTCCACCTTCTACTATTCATCCAGCCCTCCACGGGGTCGTCCTGTTCATCCAGCCCTCCACGGGGTCATGTTCATCTAGCCCCAACCAGCTCGATCGATTGGGGTCCTGTTCATCCAGATGCAACCACTGGGTCCTGTTCATCCACCCCCACTGGGAACTATTCATCCAACCCCCCCTGTTGGAAATATGCCCTAGAGGCAATAATAAATTAGTTATTATTATTATATTGCCTTATTCATGATAATCGTTTATTATCCATGCTAGAATTGTATTGATAGGAAACTCAGATACATGTGTGGATACATAGACAACACCATGTCCCTAGTAAGCCTCTAGTTGACTAGCTCGTTGATCAATAGATGGTTACGGTTTCCTGACCATGGACATTGGATGTCGTTGATAACGGGATCACATCATTAGGAGAATGATGTGATGGACAAGACCCAATCCTAAGCCTAGCACAAGATCGTGTAGTTCGTATACTAAAGCTTTTCTAAATGTCAAGTATCTTTTCCTTAGACCATGAGATTGTGCAACTCCCGGATACCGTAGGAATGCTTTGGGTGTACCAAGCGTCACAACATAACTGGGTGGCTATAAAGGTGCACTACGGGTATCTCCTAAAGTGTCTGTTGGGTTGGCATGAATCGAGAGAGGGATTTGTCACTCCGTGTGACAGAGAGGTATCTCTGGGCCCACTTGGTAGGACATCATCATAATGTGCACAATGTGATCAAGGAGTTGATCGCGGGATGATGTGTTACGGAATGAGTAAAGAGACTTGCCGGTAATGAGATTGAACAAGGTATTGGGATACCGACGATCGAATCTCGGGCAAGTATCATAGCAGTAGACAAAGGGAATTATATACGGGATTGATTGAATCCTTGACATCGTGGTTCATCCAATGAGATCATCATGGAACATGTGAGAGCCAACATGGGTATCCAGATCCCGCTATTGGTTATTGACCAGAGAGATGTCCCGGTCATGTCTGCATGATTCCCGAGCCCGTAGGGTCTACACACTTAAGGTTCGCTGACGCATGGGTTATAGGGAAGGTATGTACGCGGTTACTGAATGTTGTTAGGAGTCTCGGATGACATCCCGGACATCACGAGGAGTCCCGGAATGGTCCGGAGGTGAAGATTGATATATTGGACGAAGGGTTTTGGAGTCTAGAAGTGTTCCGGAGGTACCGGGTGATGACCAGCATGACCGAAAGGTATTTCGGGAGCCCCGGCAAGTGTTGGGGGGCTTCATGGGCCAAGGGAAGGCGGCAAACCAGCCCACTAAGGGGTTGTGCGCCCCCCTCACCTATTCCCACATGACCAGGGGGTTTGGGGCGCCCCATCTAGGGTTCCCACCTCCTGGCTTGGGGGCCAAGTCACCCAAAGGGGAGACACCATCTTCCCTGGCCGCCGCCCCCCCTAGGGGAAACCCTAGGGCGCCTCCCCCTGCCCCTTGCCCCTTGCCCCTATATATAGTGGAGGTTTTGGGGCTGCCCAACACACGAGTCTCTCTCTCCCAAGGCGCAGCCCTACCTCTCTCCCTCCTCGTCTCTCGTAGTGCTTGGCGAAGCCCTATTGGAGTACCGCGCTCCTCCTCCACCACCACACCATTGTGCTACTACTGGACGGAGTCTTCCCCAACCTCTCCTCTCTCCTTGCTGGATCAAGGCACGGGAGACGTCATCGGGCTACACGTGTGTTAAATGCGGAGGCGCCGTTGTTCGGCGTTTAGATCGGAATCGACCGCGATCTGAATCGCCACGAGTACGACTACCTTATCTGCGTTCTTGCAATGCTTCGGCTTAGCGATATACAAGGGTATGTAGATGCACTCCCCTTCCCCTCGTTGCTAGATTACTCGATAGATGGATCTTGGTGATGCGTAGAATTTTCTTAAATTTCTGCTACGAACCCCAACACCCCCCACCCCAGCAACGCTCACTGTTCATCCAAACCCCCCAGCTGCAACACTCACTGTTCATCCAAACCCCCTAGCAACGCTCACTATTCATCCAGAGGCAGCATCGATCGGCTTCAATTAGAAGCAGTAGTGAAGGAATCAATCGATCGCTTGGTTTCAGTAACGGGTAGCATGTAGTGCAATTGCTCGGGCTCAGTTAGGCGACGCCTCGCTCGTGTTCAGTTAGAGCCCAACGCCTCGCACCCACGCGCGTACGGTACGAGAGAAACGCGCATCGCTTGGCCCCCAACCACCCACCGTAACTGGGAACTCCCCGATATTTTCCTCGCCCTTGCTTCTACCACGGTTTTTTCCGTCATGGACGGCCCAAAGAATGTCATGCAGCTGCGTCTCCGGCCCGCCCAGGATGAAAAGCCCATTTTCTGTCATGATTTATTGTCATAGAAGTAGGAGCCCACCACATCTATGATGATACCGGGTTTTGTCACAATTATCGTCATACAAGTGTCATAAGTATGACAGGAAAAAAATTCGTTCGGCCCAAAATGTCACGGATGTGTCTTTTTTTGTAGTGCTAGCACTTGTGTCGACCAACTCCTATGACATATTTGACTCACCAAATGAAGGAATTGGAAGATACATCATGGCTAAAGGCCCAAAGGTATCACACCCCGAGTATGTTGATTTCAATAGTGATGAAGATGATTTGTTAGGTGATGATGATTTACTTGTTGACAACTCTAGTTATGAAAACTATGATGAATTTTCTATTAATCATGCTAATCAAGATAAAATGAATGATGTTGATAAGAAGGAGATTCAGCGTCTAACTGAAGAATTAAACACTCTTAAGTTAGCTCATGAAACTACCTTGGAGGATCATCGAGAACTTTTAAAGACTCGTGAAAAGCTATGCTTTGAAAAGCTCAACCTAGAGCGAGAGCATGAGTTTTTAAAGGCAATCAATGATGATCTCTGCAAGAATAGTTCTTCTTACATTTCCAAGCGTTTACTCTTGTCTACTTACATGCCACAAGTTAAATCTAGCAACAAAGGTAAGAAAGATTCTTCTTCTAGTAGTAACAATAATCATGTTAAATCCAATGTTGTTGCTTCTAGTAGTTCTCTTGATTCCATTAATGATTCTCTTAGCCAAGTTGCACTTGAGCAAGAAAATAGCTTATTGAAAAGAATTATAGAGAAAGGTGTTTACAAAAGCCTTGCCGGAAGTAAGCAATTTGAATAAATTGTACGCAAGGAAGGAAGGCACCGGAAGAACCAAGGTGTTGTTTTTGAATGAAAGTTCAATGCCAATGGAGTTGAGTGGGAAGAAGATCAATACCCCAAGACAAAGTTTCTTCCTCAACAAGAGAAGTATGATCCTACTTCTTTCCAAGGGACACAAGCTCAAGATGATCTTCCACCACAAGACCACGAGCAAAAATGCAAGGATAAGCTTCAAGAGGAGATTGATGCATTTGAAGAAGCTCCCAAGGCCTTGGTCAAGTGGGTTCCCAAGACTACATCAAGTTCAACTTCATCAAGTACGACTACAACTCCAAGGATTCCCATCAAGATGATGTGGATTCCGAAGAAGAAGAACTAGAGAGCTCTTGAGGGTGACTCTGCCAACACACTTCACTCATATCATTTTGGCAAGAACAAGTGCAAACAAATTCCATATCTTGCACCAGTTCAAGGAGTCACAAACCCTCTTGTTGGTAAGACAAAGGACAGGGTAACCTAATGCTTTCGTGGACATCATCTTGTGTGTACATCATTCTTTGTCTATGGATATCCTTGCTTGTACCTTGTGGGACTAACCCGTGTAGGTATTGAAAGTGCAACTCACTCCAATGGATTGCTCCAAATGATCTACATTAACATTGGGCCTCCACATCTTTAACACCTACATGAAGTCATCATCGACAAAACCCAAGGTTAGTTCATCCCTCTTAGAGGGGATATCACATCTAGGGGGAGCTTTACTCTAAGAATTGAGATAAAGCAACTCTAACGGTGTGTACACAACAATGCTTTATGTAAAAGTGGTAACACCACTTGTGCTTAAACGATGAGTATGAACTATGATCAAATGTTCTCATTTGACTCCTAAGTCAATATACTCATATGTAGATTTCCTAGTCATTGCAAATTACTTGATAGATGCTAGAGTGTTTGTGCATGCTTTGCCACATATTTCATTTGCCATTTTATTGTGTGAGCATGTTGGTTGCATATTTTAATCATTCAAGGACATCCACTTGTTGCTTTGATTGTTTGGCTCTTTCTCTTTTGCCAAGTGGATGGACAATAATGCCTAAGAACCTTCTCTAGCTATCTATGCTTTTCTCATCTCAAACTCTATTCATGCTACATCACAAAGTTTGATCAAGTCAGATTCGAACCACTCTGTGTGAGGAGCACTCAGAGTCCCCGATTCCTCATAGACTTAAACTTCCAGAACCTCTTTGTGCATTTCGGTATGACTGAGTCATCCCTTTCGGTCACACCGAGTTCACTAAGTTGATCTAGGTTTTCATCTTGGTGCAACCGATTTGAACATTTCGGTCACACCAAGTTGCAGTAACTGCTAACGATTTTGCATCTCGGTGCCACCGAGTTGTTCCACTCGGTCCACCGACAGGTCGGGATATATATAGCCACGGGTGAGATTTTGGAAATTTCTTCAAAAGCCCTCAGCCCGCGCATATCCTACTCTGCCTCCTCGGGTCTCCGGATTGTCTCCTCGCTGCCAGTGACCTCCTGCCATTGGTTTCTGTCGCCGTCAACGGGAATCTGCTCCACCGTTGTCTCCGTAGCGAACTCCCGCCGTACTAGGGTATGAGTTCGACCCCTTGTGCTCTCTTTTTACCTCTGATTCTAAGCACAAGGTCAATGCCATGATATTTGCCACATATGAAATCAATCTATTTAGAGAAAACTTTCTTTAGGCTAATTTGATTCAAAAAATTAGGGTTAGGTCTCCGTTGAACTCATCTCGGACCGACCGAATCATAGAAATCGGTCTCACCGATTTGGCTTAGGCCATTGCACATGCGCTTTTCGGTCTGACCGAAAACTGCAAATCCGTGTGACCGAGTTCAATTCTCTGTGAAACCCTAGCAATCTTGGTGCCACCAAACTGTGGCTCGGTCTGACCGAGTTCACTAGTTTAGGTTCCAAATGTTGCTTCGGTATCACCGAGTTTATCAATTCGGTAGCTCCAAAATCATTTCAGTAGAGAACTATAACTAAGTTTTTGACTCATTTGTTTTGCAAAAATCTCTGCACTTTGTGATGCTCATCTACTCTACCTCGTCTATATCTATTCACAGGGTTTGCAGTCAGTTTGCCTGCCAAGATGTCTGACCAGAGTGATAACCAGAATAAATCCGAAGAGCAAGTGCAAATGAGTGAGATAACTAGTACCTCAAGAAGCTATGATGGGGGCAGAAGGAGCACACCAAGTAACTTTCCCATGGCAGCCACTAGAACAAGAAAGAAGAGAACCTCAGACTCTGAGGATGAGGACTATGTGGCTATTGAGGATGAGGCCACCTAAAAGAAGAAAGTTCTAAAGAAAGAGTATGGCACTGCTTCTGCAACTAAGATAGGGTTGAATAAGAAGGCATCAGCAAGGAGAGTCCCAATGTCAAAGCCAAGGAAAGTTCCAACTGGAGAAACCATGAAATTCATAATAGAACCAAATGATGATAAGGCAGTTAGAGATGGCAAGAAGAATAAGAGGACAAGAACCATATTTGCAAAAGTTCTTGGAAAGTCATCTATGGTAAGAGATTCAAAAGAAGAGGAAGAGGAGGAGGATGCTGCACCAGCACCCAAGTCACAAAAGTTTATGGGAGATGCAAACAAGTCAGGGGCTGCTACTTCTAAGCCCAAACTTGCTCCCAAAGCTGTTGCTAAAGCCACCAAGACTGCACCCCAGAGAAGCACCAGAAACATTTCTGCTGAGGAGAAGAACAAGGCCCCAGTGCCTGAGATGGATGAAGAAGAAGATGCTGAAGCCCAAGTGCTCAGAAAGCTTAAACCAAATATTCCAGACCACAATGACACTCATCCAGTAGCAGAGGACATGAACATCAGAAAGGATGCAGGATTGAGACTTTGGAGACAGTCTGATCCATATGTTTTGAGAACGAGAACTGCTGTGGACTATAGGTTCCACACCAAAGAACAGCAAGACTTCTATGAGATCATTCTGCTTGACAAGAAGCCAATTGTCTGCGATATGAGATGGGTTGATTGGGAATATATTAAAGAGAATGAAGATCACTTTCCAGGTGTATATGACAGCTTCAAATCTTGTGGAGTTGACAAGTTCGTTGGACAGAAGCTCACCAAATGTAATGATGAGCTAATCATGCAATTCTACCCCACTACTCATTTCTATCCAGATGGAAGGATAGTGTGGATGTCTGAAGGTACAAGGTACCATTCAACTGTTGAGGAATGGGAAAGGTTGATCAATGCTCTAGAAGACCATGAGGATGATTTGGATGTGTATGCCAAGAAGAAGAAAGACCACAACTCCATGGCAAGTATGTATAGGGAAATTCCTGATGAAGCCCTTGAAACTCATAAGCTGGGCTCGGTGAAATATGTATTGTCTGGTCTGCCTACTATCAACACCATCTTAAGTCATGCTCTATTGCCCAAGTCTGGAGATCATAGGATGATAAGAGGAGATTGAATCAACTTGCTGCACATTTTTGATGTGCCTCAAAAATTCAAGGTCATGAGTCTGATTGTAGAGACAATCAAGAGGACAACTGCTGATCAGAAAAGATCTTGTGGGTATGCTCCACACATTCAGGTGCTCATTAACTCAAAGATGGGCACATGCACTTACTTGTTGGACAAGGAGCACTTACCTCTCAAGCCAGAATTTGAAGACAACACAGTTGTGATGGATGAGAATGAACCTTCATCAGTGCAAGCACAAGATAAGAAAGCTAAGGCAAAGTTAGAAAAAGCTGCAAAGATGTCAAGTGCTGAAGAGGCATCTCAAGTGTTCTTGAAGAGAAAACAAGATCAACTTGGATATCTGATCCAATAAACTTTGAGGATTGAGAAGGGCTTGGACACCCTGACTCGGAATCAGGAGAGTTTGGAGAGGATCATTGAACAAAAATTCTATGATCTTGATCTGAAAGTGATTGAGATGCAGACAACAGTTGAGCAGCTCCAGGAGGATGCAGAGGAGAAGAAAGTGAAGGCAACTACATAAGCTTTTCAGCGAGTGCCAAGAGGTCAGAGGTCTGCTGCAGTGCTAGTACTAGATACTAGAGCTACCACATCAGCACCAGCAGCTACAGCTTCAGTGCCACCTCCAGCAGCCACTCCACCAGCTCCAACTACATCAACTGATGCCTTCATCCTTGGAGTTATCTCTACACCACCTCACGAGGATCAAGCCTGAGAGACACATAGCACTATGCATATTTGAACTTTTTGGTAACTTGTTGCCAAAGGGGGAGAAATATGTATAGATCATAGGCTTCGCGAGAGAGTGTTGCTTTTTGTCTCTCTTGCTATTTGTTTGGTTGACCTTTATTGTGTGCTTGTTTCATACCTTATGTCCTTGTGTGAGATACTTGTATGATCATGTGCTACTTTAATGCTTGCTTGGATGATATTATCTCTTATATCCATATATGATCATTCACTTTGCTTGGTGATGAGTGCATGCTTTTAATTGCTATCATTTTGAGCTCTCCACCAAGATGTATGTGACATGGAAGATTAACCCATGATACTAATCAATTGTGCATTTGCATTCAGAAGCAAATCTTAAATAATGCAGAAATTTAGGGGGGAGCTCTTGCTTATCACATACTTCTCAAAGCGACGATGTATTTCAATCTTATGATCATTTGTCGAAGCCTTGATCTATATGTTGTCATCAATTACCAAAAAGGGGGAGATTGAAAGTGCAACTATCCCTGGGTGGTTTTGGTAATTATTAACAACATATAGCTCATTGAACTAATGCTACTTCAAGATGAATATTTCAGGAAAGTTCAATGATTGGCATGGCATGGATTACGAATGTGGACCCCTCAAAATGATAAGGACAAAGGATTGGCTCAAGCTCTAAAGCTCAAGACTCTACATTTTACTTTTCGTGATCCAAGATCACATGGAGTCCATAGGAAAAGCCAATACTATTAAAAGGGGATGAGGTGTTGCTTAATGGCTTGCTTGCTCAAAGTGCTTAGTGATATGCTCCAAAACCCTCAACCACTTTCTCATATCCACATATGTCCCAAACCAAAAGTCAAACTCGGCCCCACCAATTTGATCTATCCAGCGCCATCGAGTTCATTTGACATAGCCACTGCCAGAAACCCTAGTCACTTCGGTATCACCGATAGGGATCTCGGTCTCACCGAGATGGGATTGCAAACCCTCTGTTTCCCTTCGTAACGTTTCGGTCTCACCAAGATGAGCGATCGGTCCCACTGAGTTCACAATGCAAACTCCTTGTTTCCCCTTCGTAATGTTTCGATCTCACCGAGATGAGAGAATCAGTCCCACCGAGTTTGTTTGACCAACTCTCTGGTTAGCTTATTACCAAAGTCAATCCCACCGAGTTTGTGTATTCGTTCTCACCGAGATTATGTTATGCCCTAACCCTAAACAAATCGGGCCCACCGAGTTGACATGTCGGTCCCACTGACATACCTAACAGTCACATTATGAACTAAATCGGTCTGACCGAGTTTTCTTATTCGGTCTCACCGAGTTTGGTAAATTGTGTGTAACGGTTAGATTTTGTGTGGAGGCTATATATACCCCTCGAACCTTTCTTCATTTGTGGAGAAAGCCATCAGAACATGCCTACAGTTCCAGCATTCATTTTATGAGAGAGAACCACCTACTCATGTGTTGAGGTCAAGATATTCCATTCTAACCACATAAATCTTGATCTCTAGCCTTCCCCAAGTTGCTTTCCACTCAAATCATCTTTCCACCAAATCCAATCCTATGAGAGAGAGTTGAGTGTTGGGGAGACTATCATTTTAAGAACAAGAGCAAGGAGTTCATCATCAACACACCATCTATTACCTTTTGGAGAGTGGTGTCTCCTAGATTGGTTAGGTGTCACTAGTGAGCCTCCGTCAAGATTGTGGAGTTGAACCAAGGAGTTTGTACAGGCAAGGAGATCGCCTACTTCGTGAAGATCTACCCAAGTGAGGCAAGTCCTTCGTGGGCGATGGCCATGGTGGGATAGACATGGTTGCTTGTTCGTGGACCCTTCGTGGGTGGATCCCTTCGTGGACTCGCGCAGCCGTTACCCTTCGTGGGTTGAAATCTCCATCAATGTGGATGTACGATATCACCACCTATCGGAACCATGCCAAAAATCTCCGTGTCTACATTGCGTTTGCTCCCTCAAAACTCCTCCCTTTACCTTCATGTGCAATGTTTTACATTCCGTTGCTATACTCTTAGAATTGCATGTGTAGGTTGATTGCTTGACTTGTGCAAAGTTGCTAACATCTGCCAAGACTTAAAATTGGGAAAAGGCTAGATTTTTATTTGGTCAAGTAGTCTAATCACCCCCCCTTCTAGACATAGTTTCGATCCTACAGCAGTAATTTCAAAAAAAAACTACGATCACGCAAGATCTATCTAGGTGATGCATAGCAACAAGATGGGAGAGTGTGTCCACGTACCCTCGTAGACCGAAAGCGGAAGCGTTATGACAACATGGTTGATGTAGTTGTACGTCTTCCCGATTCGACCGATCAAGTACCGAACGCACGGCACCTCCGCGATCTACACACGCTCAGCTCGGTGACGTCCCTCGAACTCTAGATCCAGCTTAGGCCGATGGAGAGTTCCATCAGCACGACAACGTGGTGACGCTGATGATGAAGTTACCGGCGCAGGGCTTCCCCTAAGCACTATGACGATATGATTGAGGTCAAAATCTGTGGAGGGGGCACTGCACATGGCTAAAAGATCAACTTGATCAACTTGTGTGTCCTAGGGTGCCCCCTGCCCCCGTATATAAAGGAGCAAGGAGGGAGGCCGGCCGGCCCCTATAGGGCGCGTCCCAAGTAGGATTCCTACTAGGAATCCTATTCCTAGTAGGTTTCCAACTTGGGGAAGGGAGGGGGAGGAAGGAGAGGGAGAGAGGGAAGGAAAGGGCCCCCCCCCACCCCCTTCCTTGTCCTATTCGGACTCAGGGGAGGGGGCACGCGGCCTGCCCTGGCCGGCCCCTCTCTCTCCATTAGGGCCCATCGAGGCCCATTAGTTCCCCGGTGTTTCGGTAACCCTCCGGCACTCCGATTTTATCTGAAACTCCTCCGGAACATTTCCGGTGTCCGAATATAGTCGTCCAATATATCAATATTTTTGTCTCGACCATTTTGAGACTCCTCGTCATGTCCGTGAGCACATCCGGGACTCTGAACAATCTTCAGTATAACATATCACATAAACTCATAATACGAATCGTCATCGAACGTTAAGCATGCGGACCCTACGGGTTCAAGAACTATGTAGACATGACTAAGACACGTCTCTGGTTAATAACCAATAGTGGAACCTAGATGCTCATATTTGTTCCTACATATTCTACGAAGATCTTTATCGGTCAAAATGCATAACAACATACGTTGATCCCTTTGTCATCGGTATGTTACTTGCCCGAGATTCGATCGTCGGTGTCATTATACCTAGTTCAATCTCATTACCGGCAAATCTCTTTACTCGTTCTGTAATACTTCATCCTGCAACTAACTCATTAGTTACAATGCTTGCAAGGCTTATAGTGATGAGTATTACCGAGAGGGCCCAGAGAAACCTCTCCGAAACACGGAGTGACAAATCCTGATCTCGATATATGCCAACCCAACAGACACCTTCGGAGACACCTGTAGAGCACCTTTATAATCACCCTTTTACGTTGTGACATTTGGTAGCACACAAAGTGTTCCTCCGGTATTCGGGAGTTGCATAATCTCATAGTCTCAGGAATATGTCTAAGTCATGAAGAAAGCAGTAGCAATGAAACTGTGACGATCATAATGCTAAGCTAATGGATGGGTCATGTCCATCACATCATTATCCTAATGATGTTATCTCGTTCATCAAATGACAACACATGTCTATGGTTAGGAAACATAACCATCTTTGATTAACAAGCTAGTCAAGTAGAGGCATACAAGGGACACTATGTTTTGTCTATGTATTCACACATGTACTAAGTTTCCGATTAATACAACTCTAGCATGAATAATAAAAATTTATCATGATATAAGGAAATATAAATAACAACTTTATTATTGCCTCTAGGGCATATTTCCTTCATTATCAACATTAGGAAAATGTTCTTTCTTTGCATAATCTGTCTGGGGGGGAGATTTAGTGGAATGACAAATATGGGCCAACAACTGTATTGGGTTGCCGTCAGGCCAAACTCACTGAACTCATCCGTGCTGATGGCGACTCGAGGATGCCTTGGATCTGCCACTTTTTGTGCATGTAGTGCATCGAAGCGCTTCCATGTTTCACCATCCGATGTGTGTACCATCATCAGATTCCCATCTTCATCTAGTTTGGTTCTTTTGCCCGTTTTGTGCCATTTCATATGTGTGGTTGTATCTTCGACCATGAAAAGATGTTGAAGTCTTGGTAAGATTGCCATATATCGAAGAACATTAATGGGGATTTTGGTCCGCGTCTTCTCACCCATACCGTTGTCCACCACAACTTACCTGGAAGACTTGCAAATGGGACAATAGTTCAAGTCCGCATACTCAAGCCTAAATAAGGCACGTCCTTTCTCACAGGCATGTATATCTTCTCACAGGGCATCTTAAGAGCACGGAGGATTTTCTGACTGGTACAAGTTTGCAAGCATTACATGACCTTTAGGTAGAAAGCGTCCAAATACTATCATCATCGCGTCGTAGCATTCTCTGCCCAAGTTGAATTGATCCTTTAGAGACATTCGTTGTAAGATGGCATCCAGCTGACAAAGCTCAGTGTGATCATGGAGAGGACGTTTTGAAGACTCCAACATTTCATTGAAGGCCTTTGCAGATTCCTCCATCTCATCGTCTGAATCCCGAGCATCATCAAAGTTTTGCACCATGTCTTCCATCCCAGTACCATGCTTGTCGGTGCGATGATGAACCACCTCAGCTCTGGCACGCTGGGAAGACTCACCATGAAATGTCCACACCGTATAACCGGGTGTAAAACCACTCTTCTACATGTGTTTGCCCATTTCATCCTCTATCCTCTTTTCCCAATTGTTACACCGGACATAGGGGCACCAGTTTTTCCTCTAGCCATTTGCAAATGCGGCTTTCACAAACCCCTTGGTTTTTGTTAACAATTCATTTATCATCTCTTTCTGACTAGTGTGACCGGTGTACATCCACGCACGATCACTCATCTTGCCTAGCTACTGGACATACAAGAAATATATATAATTCAGCATGTATATTCATCAGTTGATCTAGTTTGTCAATTTTATTACCTCCATGCAACCTACACTGTAGTAGGTAAAGATACGTCCTAATCCCCCCCGAGTATGTGTAGATTGAGTACGTTCTCCATGATCTACCCCGTTCCGAGAAAAAAATTCAGCAACACCTGTTGGAAATATGCCCTAGAGGCAATAATAAAAGTATTATTATTATATTTCCTTGTTCATGATAATTGTCTTTTATTCATGCTATAATTGTATTATCCGGAAATCGTAATACATGTGTGAATACATAGACCACAATACGTCCCTAGTAAGCCTCTAGTTGACTAGCTCGTTGGTCAACAGATAGTCATGGTTTCCTGACTATGGACATTAGATGTCATTGACAACGGGATCACGTCATTAGGAGAATGACGTGATGGACAAGACCCAATCCTAAGCATAGCACAAGATCGTGTACTTCGTTTTGCTAGAGCTTTTCCAATGTCAAGTATCTCTTCCTTAGACCATGAGATCGTGTAACTCCCGGATACCATAGGAGTGCTTTGGGTGTACCAAACGTCACAACGTAACTGGGTGACTATAAAGGTGCACTACAGGTATCTCCGAAAGTGTCTGTTGGGTTGATACGGATCGAGACTGGAATTTGTCACTCCGTATGACGGAGAGGTATCTCTGGGCCCACTCGGTAATGCATCATCATAATGAGCTCAAAGTGACCAAGTGTTTGGTCACGGGATCATGCATTACGGTACGAGTAAAGTGACTTGCCGGTAACGAGACTGAACGAGGTATTGGGATACCGACGATCGAGTCTCGGGCATGTAACGTACCGATTGACAAAGGGAATTGCATACGGGGTTGATTGAATCCTCGACATCGTGGTTCATCCAATGACATCATCGAGGAGCATGTGGGAGCCAACATGGGTATCCAGATCCCGCTGTTGGTTATTGACCGGAAAGTCGTCTCGGTCATGTCTGCATGTCTGCCGAACCCATAGGGTCTACACACTTAAGGTTCGGTGACGCTAGGGTTATTAGGAAGACTTGTATGTGATTACCGAATGTTGTTCGGAGTCCCGGATGAGATCCCGGACGTCACGGGGAGTTCCGGAAGGGTTCGGAGGTGAAGATTTATATATGGGAAGTTGTCATGCGGACACCGGAAAGTTTCGGGGGCGTATCGGTAATGTATCGGGGCCACCGGAGGGGTTCCGGGGGTCCACCGGGAGGGGCCACCCCTCTTGGTGGGCCACATGGGCCGCGTGCGGCAGGGAACCAGATCCTGGAGGGCTGGGTGCCCCCCCCCTTGGGCCCATGCACCTAGGGTTGGGGGGGGAACCCTAAAGGGGGCGCCCCCCTTTGCTTGGGGGGCAAGCCCCCTCCCTGGCCGCCCCCCCCCCTCTAGATCTCATCTAGAGGGGGACGGCCCCCTTCCCCCTTCCCCTATAAATAGAGGGGTGAGGGGAGGGCTGAATACCTGATCCAAGGCGCAGCCCCTCCCCTCCCCAACACCTCTCCTCCTCCGTTAGCGCTTGGCGAAGCCCTGTCAGAGTACTGCCTCTCCACCAACACCACGCCGCCGTGCTGCTGCTGGAACCTTCTTCCTCGACCTCTCCTTCGCCCTTGCTGGATCAAGAAGGAGGAGACGTCGTCCATACCGTACGTGTGTTGAACGCGGAGGTGCTGTCCGTTTAGCACTTGGTCATCGGTGATTTGAATCACGGCGAGTACGACTCCATCATCACCGTTCCCTTGAACGCTTCCGCACGCGATCTACAAGTGGTATGTAGATGCAATCTCTCTCCCATGACTCGTTGCTTAGATGAACTCATAGATGGATCTTGGTGAAATCATAGGAAAAATTTTAATTTTCTGCAACGTTCCCCAACAGTGGCATCATGAGCTAGGTCTATGCGTAGTTCTCTATTGCACGAGTAGAACACAATTTTGTTGTGGGCGTAGATCTTGTCAACTTGCTTGCCGCTACTAGTTTTTTCTTGCTTCAGCGGTATTGTGGGATGAAGCAGCCTGGACCGACCTTACACGTACGCTTACGTGAGACAGGTTCCACCGACTGACATGCACTAGTTGCATAAGGTGGCTAGCGGGTGTCTGTCTCTCCTACTTTAGTTGGAGCGGATTAGATGAAAAGGGTCCTTATGAAGGGTAAATAGAAGTTGACAAAATCAAGTTGTGGTTATTCGTAGGTAAGAAAACGTTCTTGCTAGAACCCAATTGCAGCCACGTAAAAGATGCACCAACAATTAGAGGACGTCTAACTTGTTTTTGCAACAATTGTCATGTGATGTGATATGGCCAGAAATTGTGATGAATGATGAATGATATATTGTGATGTATGAGATCATGTTCTTGTAATAGGAATCACGACTTGCATGTCGATGAGTATGACAACCGGCAGGAGCCATAGGAGTTGTCTTTATTTTTGTATGACCTGCGTGTCATTGAAGAACGCCATGTAAATTACTTTACTTTATTGCTAAACGCGTTAGCCATAGAAGTAGAAGTAGTCGTTGGCGTGACAACTTCATGAAGACACAATGATAGAGATCATGGTGTCATGCCGGTGACGAAGATGATCATGGAGCCCCGAAGATGGAGATCGAAGGAGCTATATGATATTGGCCATATCATGTCACTACTATATAATTGCATGTGATGTTTATTATGTTTTATGTATCTTGTTTACTTAGAACGACGGTAGTAAATAAGATGATCCCTTATAATAATTTCAAGAAAGTGTTCCCCCTAACTGTGCACCGTTGCTAAAGTTCGTCGTTTCGAAGCACCACGTGATGATCGGGTGTGATAGATCCTTACGTTCACATACAATGGGTGTAAGACAGATCTACACATGCAGAACACTTAGGGTTAACTTGACGAGCCTAGCATGTACAGACGTGGCCTCGGAACACAGAGACCGAAAGGTCGAACATGAGTCGTATGGAAGATATGATCAACATGGAGATGTTCACCGATGATGACTAGTCCGTCTCACGTGATGATCGGACACGGCCTAGTCGACTCCAATCGTGTAAACACTTAGATTACTAGAGGGATGTCTAATCTGAGTGGGAGTTCATTAAATAATTTGATTAGATGAACTTAATTATCATGAACTTAGTCTAAAACTTTTGCAAAATATGTCTTGTAGATCAAATGGCCAACGCTCATGTCAACATGAACTTCAACGCGTTCCTAGAGAAAACCAAGCTGAAAGATGATGGCAGCAACTATTCGGACTGGGTCCGGAACCTAAGGATCATCCTCAAAGAAGCCAAGAAAGATTATGTCCTAGATGCACCGCTAGGTGAAGCACCCATCCCAGAGAACCAAGACGTTATGAACACTTGGCAATCACGTGCTGATGATTACTCCCTCGTTCAGTGCGGCATGCTTTACAGCTTAGAACCGGGGCTCCAAAAGCGTTTTGAGAAGCACGGAGCATATGAGATGTTCGAGGAGCTGAAAATGGTTTTCCAAGCTCATGCCCGGGTCGAGAGATATGAAGTCTCCGACAAGTTCTATCAGTGAGCACATACTCAAAATGTCTGGGTTGCACAACCGCCTGTCCCAGTTGGAGATCAACCTCCCGGACCAGGCAGTCATTGACAAAATCCTTCAGTCGCTCCCACCAAGCTACAAGAGCTTTGTGCTGAACTACAATATGCAGGGGATGGTGAAGACGATTCCTGAAGTATTCTCAATGCCGAAGTCAGCAGAGGTTGAAATCAAGAAAGAACATCAAGTGTTGATGGTCAATAAGACCACTAAGTTCAAGAAGGGCAAGGGTAAGAAGAACTTCAAGAAGGACGGCAGAGATGTTGCCGCACCCGGTAAGCCAGTTGCCGGGAAGAAGTCAAAGAATGGACCCAAGCCTGAGACTGAATGCTTTTATTGCAAGGGGAAGGGTCACTGGAAGCGGAACTGCCCCAAATACTTAGCGGACAAGAAGGCTGGCAACACTAAAGGTATATTTGATATACATGTAATTGATGTGTACCTTACCAGTACTCGTAGTAACTCCTGGGTATTTGATACCGGTGTCGTTGCTCACATTTGTAACTCACAGCAGGAGCTGCGGAATAAGCGGAGACTGGCGAAGGACGAGGTGACGATGCGCGTCGGGAATGGTTCCAAGGTCGATGTGATCGCCGTCGGCACGCTACCTCTACATTTACCTACGGGATTAGTTTTAAACCTCAATAATTGTTATTTAGTGCCAAGTTTGATCATGAACATTGTATCTGGATCTCTTTTAATACGAGATGGCTACTCATTTAAATCCGAGAATAATGGTTGTTCTATTTATATGAGAGATATGTTTTATGGTCATGCCTCGATGGTCAATGGTTTATTCTTAATGAATCTCGAGCGTAATGTTACACATATTCATAGTGTGAATACCAAAAGATGTAAAGTTGATAACGATAGTCCCACATACTTGTGGCACTGCCGCCTTGGTCACATTGGTGTCAAGCGCATGAAGAAGCTCCATGCTGATGGACTTTTAGAGTCTCTAGATTATGAATCATTTGACACATGCGAACCATGCCTCATGGGCAAAATGACCAAGACCCCGTTCTCCGGAACAATGGAGCGAGCAACCAACTTATTGGAAATCATACATACTGATGTGTGTGGTCCAATGAGCGTTGAGGCTCGTGGAGGATATCGTTATGTTCTCACTCTCACTGATGACTTGAGTAGATATGGGTATGTCTACTTGATGAAACACAAGTCTGAGACCTTTGAAAAGTTCAAGGAATTTCAGAATGAAGTAGAGAATCAATGTGACCGAAAGATAAAATTCTTACGATCGGATCGTGGAGGAGAATATTTAAGTCACGAATTTGGTACACACTTAAGAAAATGTGGAATCATTTCACAACTCACGCCGCCTGGAACACCTCAGCGTAACGGTGTGTCCGAATGTCGTAATCGCACTCTATTGGATATGGTGCGATCTATGATGTCTCTTACCGATTTACCGCTATCATTTTGGGGATACGCTCTAGAGACAGCTACATTCACTTTAAATAGGGCACCGTCTAAATCCGTTGAGACGACACCATATGAATTATGGTTTGGGAAGAAACCTAAGCTGTCGTTTCTGAAAGTTTGGGGATGCGATGCTTATGTCAAGAAACTTCAACCTGAAAAGCTCGAACCCAAGTCGGAAAAATGCGTCTTCATAGGATACCCCAAAGAAACCATTGGGTATACCTTCTACTTAAGATCCGAGGGCAAGATCTTTGTTGCCAAGAACGGATCCTTTTTGGAAAAAGAGTTTCTCTCGAAAGGAGTAAGTGGGAGAAAAGTAGAACTCGATGAAGTACTACCTCTTGAACCGGAAAGTAGTGCAGCTCAGGAAAACGTTCCTGTGGTGCCTACACCGACTGGAGAGGAAATTAATGATGATGATCAAGGTACTTCTGATCAAGTTGCTACCGAACTTCGAAGGTCCACAAGGACACGCTCCACACCAGAGTGGTATGGCAACCCCGTCCTGGAAATCATGTTGTTAGACAACGGTGAACCTTCGAACTATGAAGAAGCGATGGTGGGCCCAGATTCCAACAAATGGCTAGAAGCCATGAAATCCGAGATAGAATCCATGTATGAAAACAAAGTATGGACTTTGACTGACTTGCCCGATGATCGGCGAGCGATAGAAAACAAATGGATCTTTAAGAAGAAGACGGACGCGGATGGTAATGTCACCATCTATAAAGCTCGACTTATCGCTAAGGGTTATCGGCAAGTTCAAGGGATTGACTACGATGAGACTTTCTCTCCCGTAGCGAAGCTTAAGTCCGTCCGAATCATGTTAGCAATTGCCGCATACTATGATTATGAGATATGGCAGATGGACGTCAAAACGGCATTCCTTAACGGGCATCTTAAGGAAGAACTGTATATGATGCAGCCGGAAGGTTTTGTCGATCCTAAGAATGCTAAAAAAGTATGCAAGCTCCAGCGATCCATTTATGGGCTGGTGCAAGCATCTCGGAGTTGGAACATTCGCTTTGATGAGATGATCAAAGCGTTTGGGTTTATGCAGACTTATGGAGAAGCCTGCGTTTACAAGAAAGTGAGTGGGAGCTCTGTAGCATTTCTCATATTATATGTAGATGACATACTTTTGATGGGAAATGATATAGAATTCTTGGACAGCATTAAGGCCTACTTGAATAAGTGTTTTTCAATGAAGGACCTTGGAGAAGCTGCTTATATATTAGGCATCAAGATCTACAGGGATAGATCGAGACGCCTCATAGGTCTTTCACAAAGCACATACCTTGATAAGATTTTGAAGAAGATCAAAATGGATCAGTCCAAGAAAGGGTTCTTGCCTGTACTGCAAGCTTTGAGATTGAGCTCGGCTCAATGCCCGACCTCGGCAAAAGATAAAGAAGAGATGAGCATCATCCCCTATGCCTCAGCCATAGGATCTATTATCTATGCCATGCTGTGTACCATACCTGATGTAAACCTTGCCGTAAGTTTGGTAGGAAGGTACCAAAGTAATCCCGGCAAGGAACACTGGACAACGGTCAAGAATATCCTGAAGTACCTGAAAAGGACAAAGGACATGTTTCTCGTTTATGGAGGTGATGAAGAGCTCGTCGTAAAGGGTTACGTCGATGCTAGCTTCGACACAGATCTGGATGACTCTAAGTCACAAACCGGATACGTGTATATGTTGAATGGTGGAGCAGTAAGCTGGTGCAGCTGCAAGCAGAGCGTCGTGGCGGGATCTACATGTGAAGCGGAGTACATAGCAGCCTCGGAGGCAGCGCATGAAGCAATTTGGGTGAAGGAGTTCATCACCGACCTAGGAGTCATACCCAATGCGTCGGGGCCGATCAAACTCTTCTGTGACAACACTAGAGCTATTGCCCTTGCCAAGGAGCCCAGGTTTCACAAGAAGACAAGGCACATCAAGCGTCTCTTCAACTCCATCCGAGAAAATGTTCAAGATGGAGACATAGATATTTGCATAGTACATACGGATCTGAATGTCGCAGATCCGTTGACTAAACCTCTCTCGCGGGCAAAACATGATCAACACCAGAACTCTATGGGTGTTCGATTCATCATAATGTAACTAGATTAGTGACTCTAGTGCAAGTGGGAGACTGTTGGAAATATGCCCTAGAGGCAATAATAAAAGTATTATTATTATATTTCCTTGTTCATGATAATTGTCTTTTATTCATGCTATAATTGTATTATCCGGAAATCGTAATACACGTGTGAATACATAGACCACAATACGTCCCTAGTAAGCCTCTAGTTGACTAGCTCGTTGGTCAACGGATAGTCATGGTTTCCTGACTATGGACATTAGATGTCATTGACAACGGGATCACGTCATTAGGAGAATGACGTGATGGACAAGACCCAATCCTAAGCATAGCACAAGATCGTGTAGTTCGTTTTGCTAGAGCTTTTCCAATGTCAAGTATCTCTTCCTTAGACCATGAGATCGTGTAACTCCCGGATACCATAGGAGTGCTTTGGGTGTACCAAATGTCACAACGTAACTGGGTGACTATAAAGGTGCACTACAGGTATCTCCGAAAGTGTCTGTTGGGTTGATACGGATCGAGACTGGGATTTGTCACTCCGTATGACGGAGAGGTATCTCTGGGCCCACTCGGTAATGCATCATCATAATGAGCTCAAAGTGACCAAGTGTTTGGTCACGGGATCATGCATTATGGTACGAGTAAAGTGACTTGCCGGTAACGAGACTAAACATGGTATTGGGATACCGACGATCGAGTCTCGGGCATGTAACGTACCGATTGACAAAGGGAATTGCATACGGGGTTGATTGAATCCTCGACATCGTGGTTCATCCGATGACATCATCGAGGAGCATGTGGGAGCCAACATGGGTATCCAGATCCCGCTGTTGGTTATTGATCGGATAGTCGTCTCGGTCATGTCTGCATGTCTCCCGAACTCGTAGGGTCTACACACTTAAGGTTCGGTGACGCTAGGGTTATTAGGAAGACTTGTATGTGATTACCGAATGTTGTTCGGTGTCCCGGATGAGATCCCAGACGTCACAGGGAGTTCCGGAAGGGTCCAGAGGTGAAGATTTATATATGGGAAGTTGTCATGCGAACACCGGAAAGTTTCGGGGGCGTATCGGTAATGTACCGGGGCCACCGAAGGGGTTCCGGGGGTCCACCGGGAGGGGCCACCCCTCTTGGTGGGCCACATGGGCTGCGTGGGGCAGAGAACCAGCCCCTGGAGGGCTGGGCGTCCCCCCCCCCCCTTGGGCCCATGCTCCTAGGGTTGGGGGGAACCCTAAAGGGGGCGCCCCCCTTTGCTTAGGGGGCAAGCCCCCTCCCTGGAC
>NC_041391.1:89338734-89340136 GCF_002162155.2 Triticum dicoccoides | reverse complement strand
GGCCCCCTTCCCCCTTCCCCCATAAATAGAGGGGTGAGGGGAGGGCTGAATACCTGATCCAAGCCGCAGCCCCTCCCCTCTCCAACACCTCTCCTCCTCCGTTAGCGCTTGGCGAAGCCCTGTCGGAGTACTACCTCTCCACCAACACCACGCCGTCGTGCTGCTGCTGGAGCCTTCTTCCTCAACCCCTCTTTCGCCCTTGCTGGATCAAGAAGGAGGAGACGTCGTCCGTACCGTACGTGTGTTGAACGCGGAGGTGTTGTCCGTTCAGCACTTGGTCATTGGTGATTTGAATCACGGCGAGTACGACTCCATCATCACCGTTCCCTTGAACGCTTCCGCACGCGATCTACAAGTGGTATGTAGATGCAATCTCTCTCCCATGACTCGTTGCTTAGATGAACTCATAGATGGACCTTGGTGAAACCGTAGGAAAAATTTTAATTTTCTGCAACGTTCCCCAACAGCACCTTCCTGTTGTTCTCCTGATACACGTCTCGGCAAAAAGCCGAGAGAATGTGCAACCGAAGAACAACAGGGAGGCGTTGATGAAATTTTGTCTTGGAATGGGGTAGAGCAGGGAGAACATACCCAATCTACACATCCTTGGGTTGTCCGTGGAAATCGCTGGATAATCCGAATGAGTTACGGTGATAATTATGCAACTGAATGCATATTCATCGACGCAACCCTTTCAGACGGGAGATGCATACTGGTTACGCGACTTAGCATGAAAATGAAATCTACTGACATGATTAAAAGAGCGTAGGAGGTGAAGGTGGATTCGTATCTCACCCTTGTCTGTAGAGGAAGTAGTCGAACAACGACGGGATAACGAACCAAAAACTTCAACCACGATGACTCCAAGGAGATGAACTAGCACAAAGCTTGTAAACTTTACCAATTGAGTCAAGAAAATTTAGGACATCACATCACATAAAGCATCAACACTTCAAACTATGAAAAAAAAACTTCGACCCCTCGGTGATTCTCGACCCTCGACCCTTCGACCCCTCGGCGATTCTCGACCCTCGACCCCTCGGCGACCCTCGACCCCTTGAAGATCCTCGGCCCTCAACCCCTCCACCTTCTTTTCCTTCTTTTCTTTCTTTTTCTACTTCTTTTTAATCTTCTTCTTCCTTCTTTTTCATCTTCTTCTTCTACTTCTTCTTCTTTTTTATCATCATCTTCTTCTCCTCCTCCTCCTCCTCCTCCTCCTCCTCCTCTTCTTCTTCTTCTTCTTCTTCTTCTTCTTCTTCTTCTTCTTCTTCTTTTCTTCTCCTCCCCCTTTTCTTTCCTCTTCTTATTCTTATTCCTCTCCTAATTTTTTTTCTAGAACTAACCTAACTAACACACTAATAACTGACCTAACTAACCCTAGTAACTAACCTAACGAACAATA
>NC_041391.1:89321058-89338539 GCF_002162155.2 Triticum dicoccoides | reverse complement strand
TGGGGCGGTGAGCCCGTAGGGGCGGGTGGTGGGGCGACGCGATGGTGCGGCGAGGGCGGTGGGGGTCGAGGACGGCGACGGTGGCGGTTGGGGTCGGGGGCATGGTGCAGTGAGAGGGAAGAGAGAGTGGGAGGTGGGTGGGGGTGGGGCGGGCCGTTAGGTAGCGTTTGGTTTTCCCTCTGCCAGCAGACGGTAAAGATTCTTTGCCGTATGCTGTCACATGGCAAAGAGGTGGGGCCAGTGGGCCAGTAGGGTTTAGGCCTCCACTAGACCTCACCCACCTCTTTGTCGTTTGCTAGCGGACGACAAAGAAGTGGCTGATGGCAACTAGGCTCTTTGTCGTCAACCATGTCTTTGTCGTCCATTTTTTTATAATTAGACGGCAAAGGTCTTCTTTGTCGTCCGCTAGCAGACAGCAAAGAGCTGAGTGATGGCAAATTCTCTGTTTCCAGTAGTGAGGGCCGGTTCTAGATTAAATAGAACCAAAGATTTCATCAGCAGATAATGCTAGGCTGTGTGAGCCTTTCTCGGATAAGGAAACTGGAAATGCAATGTTTCAGATTGGGCCTCTTAAGGCCCCAGGGCCGGATGGTTTTCCGGCTAGGTTCTTTCAACGCAATTGGAGTACAGTAAAAGAAAGTGTATTGGCTGCCGTGAAGGAATTTTCTATATCCGGTATAATGCCATCGGGTGCTAATGATACACTAATTGTGTTGATTCCTAAAATATCATATCCAAAAAGTCTTAAAGATTACAGACCTATAAGCCTTTGTAATGTAACTTATAAGGTGATTTCTAAATGTTTGGTCAACCGACTACGGCTATTGCTTGAGAATATAATCACACCTGAACAGAGTGTGTTGTGTCGGGTAGATTGATCACAGACAACACCTTGATGGCCTTTGAGTGCATCCACTATATCAAACAGGAGAAAGATCCTACAAAGAATTTTTTTGCATATAAGTTAGACCTATCTAAAGCATACGATAGGGTGGATTGGGACTTCTTGAAGCAGGTGATGCAAAAAGATGGGGTTCTCTCAACGATGGATGGATTGGATTATGTCATGTATCACATCGGTGAGGTATTCGGTTAAACTCAATGGGACCCCCTTGGATTCATTTGCACCGACGCATGGGCTTCGGCAGGGTGATCCCCTTACACCGTTTTTGTTCTTGTTCGTGGCGGATGGTCTCTCTGCTATTCTGAAACATGGTGTTATGACCGGAAATATCACTCTGGTAAAGGTGTGTAGAAGGGCGCCAGGTATATCACATTTGTTGTTTGCCAATGATACACTCTTGTTTTTTGAAGCATCCCAAGTAAAAGCAGAAAGAACCAAATTAGCTATGGAAAGGTATGGTGCGGCTATGGGTCAAAGTTTAAACTTTGAGAAAGTGCTCAATTTTATTTGGAGACTCTTGTCCGGCTATTATACAGGAGCAAGTCAGGAATGTGTTAGGCGTTACGAGCTAAATTTTCGAGGAGAAGTATTTGGGCCTGCCTACTCCTGAGGGGCGAATGTCTAAAGGGTGATTCCAGAACCTACAGATGAGTATGACTAAGAGGTTAATCCAATGGGGGGTGTACTTTTGTCTCAACCAGAGAGAGAAGTTTTAATCAAATAAGTTTCCCAAGCACTTGCTACATATGTCATGGGAGTTTTTAAGTTGCCGTTCTCGGTTTGTGATGACAGCAAAACAAGGAGCACAAGATGTAGGGATATAAACTTGGGAGCTCTTTCTATTAATCTTTGGTGGATGCTTGCACAAGATCAAGTGTGTTAGTCCACACACATGTGTTGTGTTGTTGTTTTTTGTATCAAACTCTTTCAAAAGGAGACTATATATAGCCATCCATTTCTTAGCTCATAAGAAATCTTGCCTCACAAGTTTGCTATACTCCTTGGTCACCAAGTTATTTCATCTCTCAAAGCTTATCTACAAGAAACCTTGGAGCGGAAGGAACTTGCATGACATGTTTCCTTAGTAGTGAAGCAAACTTGCATGGCAGGTTTCCTTCACTACTAGCTTGTAGGGTAAGCTTGCTTAGTGGAGAAGGAAACTTATATGGCAATCTAGCTTGGCCAAAATAACTTGCATGGTAAGTTTCCTTGCTTAAGAGGTTTGTATTTCCATATTAGCTACATAATCACGTATTACCATAACACATGAATTATTCCAAATATATTTTGTCGCGAACCAACCTGTGGTTGGATGGTTAGAGGGACTGTGGTATCCCCAGCCCACCAGAATTCAAATCCTGGTGTTCCCATTTATTCCTGAATTTATTTCAGGATTTCTGGCGATGCGCATTCAGTGGGAGGAGACGTTCCTCTCAAGATGATATGCCGACTCAGTCTTTCGGAGGTGCTCATAGGGGTAGGGTGTGCGTGTGTGCGTCATAGGAGTGAGTGTATGTGCGTGTATATGAGCGCTTGTGTCTGTACTGATGTTCAAAAAAATATTTGTCAACAACCTTATTTAGGGAAATTTCGCCAACAACTGTCACGACCACATTCCTGAAGGCCTTCCCCTAAAAAAAACTGGCAGGACCACTTTTTTTTTTAGAATCACTGGCAGGACCACATCGAACCGCCTATGCTACTGGATGCCGAAGCCCATGGGCTGCGTTTCTCTCAGCCGACGTATAAGTATGGAGTGAGGCAGTAGGTGGAGAGAAATGCGAGGTAGTATGAACTGTCTTCACAAACTCTGAATCCCAAATCCTCTCTTCGTCTGTCTTTTCCCTGGCCCCCAATTCCTCCCCTGAACCTCTAGATCTGGATCCATCGACGACGACCTGCAGCGCCAAAACATAGAAACGAGATCCATCGACGATGGAATCGGAGCCGGCCGTGCTACCCGACGACGCGCTCGCGGAGGTTCTCCGGCGTCTCCCCCCGCACATCCTGGCCGAGGCCCGGCGAGTCTGCAAGGCGTGGCGCGACGCCGTCGACGACCGCTTGCGCGGCAGCCTGCTTCCGCGCTCGGTGCGCGGCATCTTCATCAACTTCACCGGGAATTGGTTCTCGGAGTTCTTCTCCCGCCCCTCGACGGGCCCGGCGATCGACGGAGGGCTCGATTTCCTGCCCTGCATGGGCGTTAGGGTCAAGGACCACTGCGAGGGCCTTTTGCTTTGCCGCGAGTCGAGCTTCCGTGCGCTGCCATGCCCGCAAGAGTACGTCGTCAACCCGGCCACCCGGCGATGGGCGCGTTTGCCCAAACGCCCCCCGCCGCTCATGCAAGGATTCGACCATACCGCCCACCTCGCGTTCGAGCCCGCCGTGTCGCTGCACTATCAGGTCTTTGTGATCCCACGCGTGCCATGGCGACTGCCATCCGACGGAGAATCCGACGACGACAATGACAACCCGTTGCTCGAATTGGAATGGCCTCCCGCATCATACCACATCCATGTGTACGCGTCGGTGACTCAGCGATGGGACGAGACTACCTTCTTTCGGGAAGGGGAAGCTGCCGGGATCGTTGCCGACATGCAGTTGGATTGGTGGTATGATCCGTCTCTCTATCATGCCGTATACTGGCAAAGCGCACTCTACATCCATTGCCAACATGGCTATCTTACGAGGTATGTATCGTAGCTCACTTCAACAAATTGTATATACCACCATGATTCACCCATGTCTATATTAATCTACTTTATCTGATTTGTTTGTGTTTGCAGAATGTCCTTGTCAGATCACTCGTACAGAGTAATTAAACTACCAGGTGTCGGTGGATTGATAGTATATTCCAACCACCGTCTCGAGAGATCATCGCAAGGGGTGTATTGTGCAATACTTGATGGCTCAATACTTGATGGCTCGAAACGACTTCAGGTTTGGTATCTCAGTGAATCGTGCGGTCGAATACAATGGGTGTTAAAACATGATACCCGTCTTAAGACCGTCTATGGTCAGGAACTGGGCAGACAATGGATCTTACAACAGGTTAACCTCCGTAAGGAGGACCCTGAGCACAAAGTCCCAGTGGACGAAAAATATGACTATGACTGGAACTCTGATCAGGATAACGTTCTTGACACTGAAGACATCATTGAAGAAGCTGAAGATGTTATTGAAGACGGACAACACATATCTTATGGTTTCCTTGGATTTCATCCTTATAAAGAGGTTGTCTTCTTGAATACATCAACAACAGGACTAGCCTATGATTGGATCAATTCAAAATTTCAGGACTTGGGCAGTTCATGGACATGGGAAGAGTATGGAACACCATATGGAAAGACATGCATATCTTTCCCATACACGCCTTGCTGGATAAGCAAGTTTCCTGGAAACGAATTAGAATCTCTTCTTTTAGACGAGAAGCTATATAGGAACAAGCTAGAACTGGAAGCTCAACTTGAGGAGGAATCCAACTTCACCTACATGGGCGAGTATGAGCTGCGCAAGCAGTCTGGGCGTGCCAAGAGGATCAAGGACTCTGCCGCCAAGATTCGTCACAGACACCACATTGCCGCTCGGCAGGAACACATCATTACCGACATGAAGTCGAAGGTGAATCTCACTAGGGCGACCAAGTTCAGCCTTGGCAAGGCCACCACAGAACTAGTCACCGCCATAGTTGGATCCTAGCTACCTACTTGATTAGTTTCCTGGAAACAAAGATGAGTATGTATGTGCAAATCAGATGCCCTAATCATCGCCAGCTTCATTTATCTTGCCTTACTTATCTACTATCTATTTGTGCTCAGCTGTTGTCGGAGCCTTGTCTCGGTACTCTGCACAATTTGTATCGTTGTTATTTTGGTTTTCCTTGTAAGACTATGTGACTTTGTTATTTTCCGTTGTCGGGCTTTATTAATTTAAACCCGAGTGTTTCTTGTGAGTTTCTTCTAAAGTTGGTATGTGCAAGCAATTTGGAAAATCAATTTTTTTGTCTATCTTGCATTTGATTGGAGAAAGCTAACATTGCCTGCCATGCATCTGCCTTCCTATTTGGTCAAGAACACACACAAGTTCAGGTTTCTTGCTTTCTGGTGGATGCTTGAGATTAGGTTAAAACAACCACAAAGTGTTTAATTTGTGAGTTTGTTGGGCGGCAACCTTCCTCGCTCGTAGATGTGATGCTGTTGTTTTGAAATGTGCAAATGGGCTGGTGTATTTCGTCGATGTGAAACAATATTTAATTTAGACGGGATGTGTAGTTTATCTGTTTTTATTTGGACGCGTCTAGGGAGCGGCCGTTGGCTCCCTAGCGGTCCCGAGCGGCCTCCTAAATATGGTAAGTTTCTGTCCCCACTCAATCCTAAAAACGAAAAAAGGGAAAGGACAACCCCCATCGCACAGAAAACACCAAGTCCCCAGCGCCCCACTCCACTATTGAACCCACGTGATTCTGCCCCCACCTTTTCTCTTCCTCGTTCCTGGTCTCACCAATCACCCACACACATCAACCCATCTCCTGTTGCTTCGCCCACCATCTTCTTACCCTCGAAAGAAGCGACTACGAAGACGCCATGGGAGCCTTCCCTATCTCAGAAGTCGTCAGGGAAGATCTGTCAAGGTGAAGACCAAGAAGATATGATATATGTAGGTTTTGAGGGGGAAAAGAGAAGGAAGAAAGTGGGAAGTACCAGGCTGCTGTAGATCTTCAACTTGAAAAACGGAGGAACCAAGGTGACATGTTCCTCTTCTTCTTCAACTTGAATTCAACTTCTCCAATTCATCTTCATGTTGACTGCAACTGCTCCACAAATAGTTCAGCCAAACTTGTGCAAAAACACACATAAAACCCAAGGAACACACAAACATGGAATTTCATATTGAGTGACTTTTCTTTTGGTTGCGACCAACTATTTCAGGTAATCCAACCAACTTTTGTTTCATATTGTGCAACACACACACACACAGGAAACCAATGAACATCCTGCTGTAAAAAAGAAGAAAATGTAGCATATATAGGCCATATGTTCTAGTTTGCTGCACCTAGTCTACTAGATATATATCTATAATGCACTAATGTTTTAGTTCAAAAGGCAAACAATGGCTAAAAAACTGAAAAGGACAAAGTAGCAGATTGCTTATTGATGATCACTTCTTCTGTGTAAAATTTGTTTGTTAGAAGCTCATCAAAAACAAAACAAAAAGAAGATGTGTTACTGCTTGTAAGATTGTTGATGCATGAAAAAACAAAAACTTTGTGAGAAAACATGGGACCCCATGTTGTATGTCATCTTGGTCAAAATTGCAGAATACCCTATGTGGAACTATAGAAAAACATAAAAAATGTATGTGGCGGCAAACCTGACAACATATTGGAACTAGATAGATTTGTGGTGTGCAACTTACGGCTTTCTCTTGGGCAACTTAAAAAAGAATTGTGCAACTGAGAGAACTAGTTTGGATGTTTGACTTGAATAAAAAATACTTTCAGATTTGTGTCTATTGTGTGCCAGCTGGAATAGAACTTGTGTGTAAAGCTTGAATACAGAAGAAGTAGAAATATAATACAACAGCAAAAAACATCATGTGTTTTATTTGTGCAATCTGTGGGTGCATCTATGCAACTGATTAGACCCATGTGTGCAACTGAGAGAATTTATTTGGATGTTTAGTTTGATAAAAAAGGTGCTACCAAAATTTGATTTGTTTATTTCAAACTCATGTTGATTTGTTTGTTTGTTCCCTCTTCCACTACCTTTGAGAGAAAAATGTATAAGCCTTTGTGCAACTACCATGGGTTGTTATGCCAGAATGGTATGCCTAGTTGTAAAACTGCCAGAACAAACATGTGCAAGTTAAAAAGGAGATGTATTAAAAAACAAAAGAAGGGGAGCAAAAAGGTCTACTCACTTGTAGCTTGACAAACACACCAAACCCCTTCAAGTCCATCTTAATGACTGTGGCGATTAGATTGCTATTCCGTGGCATTGGTTTGATGGGGAAAATTACTTACACACACCTCTAACTGAAATAATTAAGAAAAGAAATTTGTTAGGCCTGTCTAATTGAAATAGTGAATTTTAAAAGATGACAGCTAATATCAGGTTCATGTGCAACTATGCCTTATATGAATGCCAACTACTATAAGGTTCATGTGCAACTACGAACTATAGGGGTGCCAACTTGAATCAGTTTCGTGTATGAAAGAAACTTGCATGATATATGGAGCCAACTATCATGAGGTTCTTGTGCAATTACAACTGCTAGAGATACCAACAAAAAATGTGAATATGGAAAAAGAAGATAATTAAACCACCAACTAAGTATGGCCGTATTGTGCAACTTCCTCATACTCTTAACCAAGTAGGGATGCTACAATGGCCACTAGTACTACAAAAATGATCAAATTGGATAAACTGCAGGAACTGGAATTGAATGTCATGCCTCTCTCTTAGATGCTCTGTTGTTTCAAGCACTAGTTATGCAAGTCTACTACTGATACAAAATCATGTACAGAAAAATTCGAAAAAGAAATTGAAATATTGGCAATGGCTTGTGTCAATTACCCATAAACAACCTCTCGTATGCAAATTCTACATAATTTAACTACGATCACTAGAGGAATTTAGTTACAACCACGAAAAACGAGTACCAAATCATGTAGCATACAGCCAAATGCAAAAAATCATCATCGGCAGCAGGCGTATCATATAATCGGCAAAATGTCATTGATTATTCAGTTAACAATGAGAACAAACCAACTGAGCATTAGTGTGGTATGCTACTACAAAAACAGTGTGTGCAATTTGACAGCAATGCAAGCCAACTGAGCATACATGTATGTGCAGAAAATACACCCCATACTGAACATGCTTTGTGCAGTGTAGTCGACTACCTGAAGGTTCCTGTGCAACTAAAGAACCTGGCTAGCCAACTATGTACTCCTCTGCGTGCAACTTCACCGGACCTGTCTGGAAAACAACTAAAATTGGACAACTTATGCAATGCAGTCAATCCCCTGACAACTAGCACTTTGCTGGAGTCCCGTGCAAACACAGAAAGGGAACATCGCCCACCCCAGGTGACTCACTCCTGCAGCAACCTCGAGCAACTGTTGTTGCCGCGTGTAGTTCCTCACTGTCAACGCCATGCGCGGCAGCAACTTTGCATCCTCCCGTCGCCCCCTCTGCATCCTATCATAGCGCCCGACAACAGCTCTGCATCCTCATGCCGCGCCAACTTATCATATGTGTGTGCAACTAGTCCTGCCAACTAAACATCAATGTGTGTGCAACTAGACTACATTGCAGGCCAACTGAGCATATGTGTGTGTGCAACTAGTCCTGCCAACTAAATTGTGTGTGCAACTAGACTACATTACAGGCCAACTGAGCATATGTGTGTGCAACTAGTACTGCCAACTAAACATCAATGTGTGTCAAACTAGAATACATTGCATGCCAATTGAGAATATGTGTGTGCAACCAGTCCTGCCAGTTAATCATCAATGTGTGTGTGACTAGCTAGACTACATTGCAGGCCAACTGAGCATATGTGCGTGCAACTAGTCCTACCAACTAAACATCAATGCGTGTGCAACTAGACTACAATGCAGGCCAACTGAGTATATGTGTGTGCAAAAACACCTAGAGTGCATGAACATACTTTTATGCAATGCATTCAACTTCCCTACCGTTTTTGTGCAACTACATGATCTAACTAGCCAACTACGTAATGCTCTTCGTGCAGCTACCCAGATCTGTCGAGGAAACACATAGGCGCACCACCACCTAGAATCTCGTCATGTAGTCCCGACGCAACACACGCCGGGACCAAAGCAAGAAACCCATCCCTATGCCCCACCTACCCACCACATCCACGGCGACTAGAACCTCACCGGAAACCGTAGCTGCGGACGCGAAACGCCAAGATGTGAAACCACAAAACCCGGACCACCGCCACTGAATCATCTCCTTCCCATCCATCTTTGATTTTCCTTGCTACAGAAAATCAATTCTTTTTGAGAGAAAAAAAAGAACTCTGAACTTTCAAATAGATATGCTTCTAAACTCATCTTTGAGACAACATTGAGGATAAATTGATGCGGGATACTGCTATGTCCCAATTCGACAATTCCTAAACAAATTGATAATCATAATTGTCTATCTATTATTGCCTACGAAAAATGCCCCAGTGATTCAAACACAGTGTCCATAAATTGCCTCTCAATCCTTTCTACAATTCCCAGTACACGGCCGAACTGCCCAACAAATTTGATGGGGAAAATTTTCTCTTGTGTACCAATCCCCCTTGCTCTCCCCACGTCTTCTCCACACCTCCCCGCTGAATCATCTCCCGGACAATTGAAGCAACACACATGGCTACATCGATACTCAAGTGAAGGAGAGAACCACATGACACTACCGGACTCTCGGTCTATGCCTATGGCCACGGGTCGTCGGCATAGGCCCCTAAGCCGTCGGCATAGATCTATGCCTATGGCTGCCGTCGGCATAGACCCGTCGACGTAGATGTCGTCAGCGTAGTCTTATCAGACCGTCGGCATAGTATAGCCGTCGGCATAGGGGCCTATGCCGACGGCCTGGCGTCAGCCGTCGGCATAGTATAGCCGTCGGCAATGTTTTCCGTCTGACGGCCGCGGACGGCGCCGTCAAAAGCGCGGAAGAATCATGCAATGCCATGTGGCAGATGTATGCCAACGGCAAAGCCGTCGGCATATCTCTGCCACGTGGCAACCCGTGGTTCTCCTAGTGGCAGGGCTATGCCTACGGCAAAGCCGTCGGCATAGATTCATCTATGCCGACGGCTTTGCCATAGGCATAGCTCTGCCACGTGTCGTCTCCTGGTTACTCGTGGGAATATGAAAGGCAGCACGACGGCCACATGCACGGAATCATCAAGCAAGACCACCTCCGCCAAAACCACCACCACCTCTGCCAAAACCACCACCTCCGCCAAAACCACCACCACCTCCGCCAAAACCACCACCACCTCCGCCAAAACCACCACCACCTCCGCCAAAACCACCACCACCTCTGCCAAAACCGCCATCGCGACCACCACCACTCTGCCAGATCGGAGTGACTGGGGTCAACGAAGCAGGAGTCGAGCCACCGGTCCCCTACATGTTTCAGAAAAGATTCTAACGGTAAATATGATATGATAGTGTTGAATGAACGAGAACTAGTTTGTCAGTAGTTAGGCAAATGTACTAACCGGACCATCACTGCCTAGTGCCACCCATTCATCGAACGTGGGCACGTGTGGGGGTTCTCCCGTAGGTGGTGGTGGGGGTCCCATTTGTGGTGGATCCGTGCGGTTACTCCATGACGCCAACATAGCCTGAATGTTAGTTAAACAAGCAAACTAGAAGATCAGAAGGAATGAAAGTGCAAAAAATTAGCTTGGTTTTAAGAGGGCAAAACTAACCGTCATCATCTGACGGTTGTAATCATCGTTTGCCTTCACTCGTTTCAAGTACTCCCGCACCTCGAGATTCCTATGCTCGACAAAATCCTTATATGCCTACATAATTTAGATTATTTCTAAGTGAGCAATGCTGAAAATAAACTGAGAATGCTAGATAGAAAAAGATAAAGAGGAAGTACTTACAGCATGCTGGCGGGCTAAGGGAGTCTGTGAACGCCCCATACTCTCTAACTGGCTCGGGTTGGCAGCCCGAAGCTGTGTGTACGAGATCGAAGGAGTGATCAAGCCGTCGAAACACGGATACCGGCCATTCTTCTTCCCCTGGATGGCCACCACCGCCGTGTCATCGATCTGAGACTGGGCGACCTCAGCAACAGGAACATCCGGATGCAACTCCTAATATTGATGAATGTAAGACCCCAGGTGCTCCTCGGTCTTGCCGTAGTACTGGCTCTCTTCCTCCTTGCGATGACTCCACTCGCGGGCCAGCTTCCACGACTCCATGTCTGAGAGCGGCCTCTTCAACTTGTCCTCCTACAACGTCAAATAGAAGTTAGCCATACATAAGAACATGACGGTAAAGAAGAACAAAAATGCATCATGCACATAGATATACCTTCATGGCCTTGAAGCTCCAGTGGTTCCTGTTTCCTTGGCTGTGTGTCCCGTCGGCTCCACGGTTAGCCCGGCCCTTGATGCTCTTGGCAGCAAACTCTGCATCGGCGCCAAGCCACCTATCCACCAAACTCGCCCATCCATTAGGCCTTCCATAGCACCAACGAGGAACAACCTATGCAAATTTTGGAAGCATGACATGTGAGCACGAAACATAGAGTTGACTGCTTGAAACAATGGAAAGTCAGTAATAGTTACCATCATGAACTGCTTCCTGTTCAAGGTAAGTTTTTGCTTCTGCGCTTGAGTTTTGATCATCTTTTGGTGCAGGTAGATGTGGTAGTACTGCGAGACGGCAACCCAGCGCACCTCGTACTACAACTGACGAGCTTTCTTCTTCGTAGCCGCAAGTAAGACCACGTCGGCTCTGGCCTTGTGCTCGTCAAGAACTCTATAGGGTTGCTGCATAAACCAGAAGCAAACAAGGCATGAGTTGACTGATTCAATGATAAACTATGAACGAAACTGAAGACAAGTGATTCAGAAGAGAACTTACCCAAAATTTGGTGATCACGGCCTTAGCGGCCGTCCCGTACTCCGCGTTGCTACAAGCCTCGTAGTGGGCACAGCTCGTGGCCAAAACCCGCAGCTGCGGGTCCCTGTCTGGCCGCGGGAAGAATAGGCCAGGCCAAAACTGCTTCAACAGGACAGTGATAAGGCCGTTCAGTTTACGGCCCTTTCCGCGAAGGATCCAGTTTCTGCAAAAGAATCAAATGATTGCCATGTGTACAATAAAAAAATGTTGTCATGTGTTGAAAATATGATTGAGAGGCACTTACTCTATCCCCACAGGTTTAATGAGCCACTTGTGCTCCTCGATAGAAGGTGGTGTAGGTAGTCCGGCATTACCACACAGCCACCCCTGCGGAGCACCCGGTGGCAAGTCACCCCACAACTCGGGATCAACCTCCCCTCCACCCTCCTCGCCCTCCTCCTCACTCTCCTCCTCGGCCTCCTCCTCCTCACCCTCCTCGGCCTCCTCCTCCTCACCCTCCTCCTCGGCCTCCTCCTCCTCGCCATCAGGAACATACTCCTCCTCCTCAGACTCAGAAGGTGCCTCTGTATGGGAGGGCATCGAAGAAGACCCTCCTATTTCGGACACGGCCCGGAGTTTTTTGCCCCGGCTGCCTCTCCCCCCACCTCCTCCTCCTCTAGGGGCTCTCCCCCCACCGCCTCCTCCTCTAGGGTCTCCTCCCCCGACCCCTCCACCTCCTTGTGAGGTGTCATCCTCGCGTAGTCAAGAGGGAACCTTGTGGGCTCGTCCACTCCGAGTAAGTCCTTTAAATTTACTAAGGAAACTGGCGCCGCTGGACTTGCCCATGATTAGCAAACCTGCATTGAGAAGAGAATAAACAATTAGTAAGGATATCAATTAAACAAGCATACAGGAAAAACATTAATACCAGAAGAGCACATTAAGCATACTATTGTAATGATCATTAAAAGAACTTACATTTTCTAGAACCCATATGAATCTATTTGTCGAGCGGTCTCATCATTACTATCATGCATATCTTCTTTGTTGTCTGACGGAGGTGGAGGCTCTTCCTCATCGTCAGCGTCTTCCTTTAACTTTTCAAGCATAATTATGTCTCTTTGATTCACAATTGCCTCACCATCAATCCGTGCGTCGTCGTCGTTTGGGTCCAGGTCAACATAACCCAAGTCATCATCCTCGTTGCTTTGGACCACGTCATCATGTTCCTCTTGATAGAACACTCCCTCGTATGTCATGGGGTTTATGTTGTAGTAATCATCATCGTTCGGGTCCGGTAGCTTACCATGCGGCGACACCTTGAAAACAACTTCCCAACCCTTTAGGTACTCTTTCTGGCATGGGTAAGGCAGATAATATACTTGTGTGGCCTGGGTAGCGGCGATAAAGAGATCAACTCCGGCATAGACGGTTGATGGTTTAACTTCCACTAAACCAACAGAAGGCGTATGTCTCAGACCCTTTTTGGGGTCGAACCATCGGCATTTGAACACAGTGAGACTTAGGTGTTCGCGGCCAAGTTTGAATGTAAGCTCGTATATTTTTCCTACCCTTCCGTAGTAATCTACTTTATTATCTCCTTCAGTGAAGACTCCGGTATTTATGGTTTTGGGATTAGGCCGACTGTTCTGGTGCTCCTCTGTATGGAAGCGATACCCATTCACATCATACTTTTCGCATGTCATGACGACAGGGTCAAAACCCATGGAAACCCATCTCAATTCTTCATCCATTGATTCGGTCGGATCATTTCCCTACAAGTTTAATTGAAATTATAGGGTGCATGAGTTTACTTGAAATTATAGGGTGCATGAGTTTAATTGAAAGTGTGAAAAATTACTTTCTCCATGAACCACGCAACGAAATTTTTCCTTCCATCAGCACCCTTTCGTAGAAGAGCAAGTGCCTCCGCTTCAATAGGAGGCAACATTCCCGTCCATTCTTCTTCAACGAATTGACTACAATAAGAAAAGCGGTATAAGAACTAGGCAAAGTGAACATAACGAATTGACTAAAAGAATGGTGCAAAGGTATTACCTCATCCACTCATCCTCAACTTCCTTGATGTTGTGCAAGATATAGAACATGACATCCTCCCACTCATCTCGTGGCATGACATAAGGTTTTGAGCATCCAGCCCTACCACCTTGCCCGATGAATAGAGGCAACTTGGGTTTATACTTGGGTTCTTCTGTATTGTATCGAGACACCTTATTGTGCAACATGGGAACATGGTCCGGATAGTAGGTTGTCCTGAGGTCTGCCACCTCCTCTAGGATAACTGCCTCCGCTATGGAAGCTTCAATCTTAGCTTTGTTTCCACATTTCTGTCTCAGATGCTTGTTCTGTCTCTCAGGGTCGTACTGCCAACGATTCTGCACAGGGCCCCCCAACAATACCTCGTTCGGGAGGTGCAAAATGAGATGTGTCATCGGAGTAAAGAAGCCTGGCGGGAAGATCTTCTCTAGCTTGCATATCAACTCCGGCGCCTTCTTATGCATTTCTTTTATCTTCTCAGGACATACTTCTTTAGCACAAAGCGTGAGGAAGAAATGGCTTAACTCCGCAAGCACACGCCAGACACGCTCGGGAACATAGCCCCGAACCATCACCGGCATAATCTGCTCAATCCATACATGATAGTCATGACTCTTGAGCCCGGTCACTCTGCCCGTTGAAAGATTGACCCCCTTACTTATATTCGACGCATAACCATCAGTAAACTTCACGACGTGTTTCAGCCATTTGAATGCCTCCATCTTATGATCCTTTTTAAGTACGAAGTCAGCATCTGGCTTGAACCAAGATTTTCGACTGCCTGTGGGAGGCTGCATGTGTAGACGTGGTCTATCACAAATATTCTGTTGATCAACTCTAGCATTAACATTATCCTTTGTCTTATCAGGAATGTTGAGGATCATGCGAAAAAGGGACTCTGCGACATTCTTTTCGGTGTGCATCACGTCTATGTTGTATGGAAGTTTGAGGTCCTTAAAATAGGAAAGCTGCGTGAAGGGGGTAATGTGAGTCCAGTTGTGCGTCTCACCATATCCTTCAAAAAAATTCCCTTTACCTTTTCCTTTGCCCTCGCCCTCATCTTCGCCTGTGGCTTTGCCTTTGCCTTTGCCTTTGCCTTTGACCTTTCCTTCACCGGCAGGCTTAAGAGCTTTCAGCTGAGAAAGCACATCCGCACCAGAAAATGTTGGAATCTCGTTTACTTCATGGACAACTTTGCCTTTTGTGAAGTTCTTCTTGTCTTCCCTATCAGGATGGTCTGGAGGGAGGAACTGTCGATGCAGGTCAAATGCAACATACTTGCCACCCTTCTTCAGCCAAATGAAAATCAAGGCCTGCATGCACACTGGGCAAGGCATCTTTCCACTTGTACACCATCCGTAGAACAGGGCATAACCGGGAAAGTCATGCATGAAATATTGTAGCCAAACTTTCATCAAGAATTTTTTTTGCAGATGTCGGTCGTATGTCAACATCGGGAAGTACCAAGAATGGTGCAAATCATCCACCAACGGCTGCATAAACACACTCAAATTCTTCCCCGGATATTCATGCCCCGGAATTATAAGCGACATGAATATGGTCTTGCGTTGCATTATGGCGCCGGGAGGGAGATTGAGCGGAATAACAAATATGGGCCAACAGCTGTATGGATTAGACGACATACCATATGGATTGAACCCATCACCTGTTATAGCAATTCGGACATTCCCAGCCTCGGCTGCTTCCTCCGGGTACTCTATATCGAATGACTTCCATGCTTCACCTCCTGATGGATGTACAATTTTTTTTGGATTGTACCTTTTCCCTTCCTTGTGCCACTTCATCATTTTGGCAGACTCCTCGGTGATGAAAAGGCGCTGCAGTCTTTTTATAAAATCAAGATACCGAAGAACCTTCACAGGGACTTTTAGCTGCTCCTTCTGACCATGCTTATCGACCACCTCAATATACCGAGAGGAACCGCACTTCCTACAGTACTTGTCATCCACATACTCATGCCTAAACAAAAGGCAATTCTTTGGACAAACATGTATTTTCTCATAGTCCATGGAGAGCGCCTTCATGATTTTCTTCGTACCATACATGATTTTCGGCAGTTCATGGCCCTCAGGCAGGCTGTTAGCCCATACTCCCAGAAATGCTTCGAAGCAACCTCGGCTACAACCGTACTCAGCCTTGACTGCCATCAGTTGCGAGATGGCATCCAGCACAGACAGCTTGGCACCCTGATAGACAGGTTTCTTTGAGGAGGCCAAGATTTCCAGGAAGGCCTTTGCGGTTTCCTCCGGCTCCTCTGGTTCATTCGCTGAATGTGACGGAGGTGTCGGCTCTGCAGCAAAGACATCATCTAGCATGTCTCTAACCCCATCGTCCTCATAACCAGTGACGCGTTGTCGTATCACATCCTCTCTACCACGGTGCCGCTGGGTAAAGTTTATCGGCATATTAAAGTTGGGCATAAATCCATGCGTGCGAAGGTGCTTAGTCATCTCACTCTTATCTCTGCGGATATGTCTCTTACATCTGGCACACGGGGATTCTGGCACCATCCTCATTGGACTACGGAATATCTCTTTCAAAAACACATCAGTTTTCTCGACCCACTCTGTTGTTACTTGATTCCGACGAAAAAACCCACTATACATCCACTGATTATCTGCCATCTCTGCTTTATTGGAAGCCACACAACAAAATTAAGGATTCATTTAAATTACCCACATCAATATTTTATTTTTTACAAGGTTGACGAGAAACGACATTTAATCCACCTACATCTCTAATAGGTAAAGATGGGTCCTAATCCCATACGAGAATGTGTAGATTGAGTACGGTCCATGCTCTACCCCATTCCGAGACAAAATTTCGGCAGCACCTCCCCGCTGTTCTCCAAATACACGTCTCAGCAAAATGCCGAGAGAATGTGCATCCGGAGAACAACAGGGAGGCGCCGCCGAAATCCTATCTCGGAACGGGGTAAAGCATGAACAACGTACCCAATCTACACATCCTCAGGCTGTCCGTGGAAAGCGCTGGATAATCCGAAAGAGCTGCGGTGATAAATATGCAATTGAATGCATATTTATCGATGCAACCCTTTCAGACGGGAGACCTAGGTTACATGACTTGATGTGAAAATTCAATCTAGTGACATGATTAAAAGAACGTATGAGGTGATGGATTTGTAGCTCACCCTCGGATGTAGATGATGTAGTCGATCAGCGAAGGGACAATCGAAGACCGAGAGCTCCAACGTCAACGATCACTCCACCGGAGGCAACACCAGAAATCCTCTAAATTCTACCAAATGAAAAGACTTATGTCATCACATCACATATAAAGCATCATCACACATCACATCATATCACAAACATTTTTTAGCAAGATCAACATGATGAAGTAACCACTCATCATATCCATATTTTAACTTTCGTCTATCTATCTTCACAAAAAGTGTACTCTTCCCTCCCATCTCATCTTCACAATACATATATCTATAATATTGAGTATGTATCTAAAAAATAGTAAAACTACACAAATATTCATTCATCTAACATCTATCTATTTATCTATCTAATATCCATCTATCTATTCATCTAATACTATATATATGCATTCATCTACAACATTACTACACAAAAAAGGTAAAAACAATTTTTTTTCTTACCTACGGATGAGGGGACGACCACCGGACAGGGGGGCCGGCCGGTCGGGCAGGGGATGACCACCAGAGCGGCAGGGGCCGGTTGCTGGAGCAGAGGGGGCCGGCCGGTCGGAGTAGAGGGGGCCGGCCAGGTCGGACCAGAGGGGGCCGGCCGGTCGGACCAGAGGGGGCAAACCAGGCTAGGGCATGGGCCGGCCGGGGCGGCGTCCATGCAGAGCGGCCGGGGTCGAGGAGGGAGGGGCGAGGGCGGCTGGAGCGAGGGAGGGCGGG
>NC_041391.1:89319396-89320117 GCF_002162155.2 Triticum dicoccoides | reverse complement strand
CTGTCTTCAAATATATTTTTAGTGTATATTATTTTCATACGCATTGAAAAGTTTCGTATACATATAAAATATTTGTACGTACATATTAAATATTTTCAAATGCACGTTCTTGAATTTATTTGAATGATACATGATATATGATTTTTTTATATGGTATACATACTTTATATGCATGAATATTATTTAAAAGGTACCATACATTTTCTTTAATGGTTTGAAACATTATCTTTAATTACATGATCCTTTTTTTATATTGTAGAATAATTTTCTAAAATATCACGTATATTTTTTTCTGAACCAGATTTTTTTCTATGGTCAGCAACATTTCTTTATGATATAATTATTTGCTTCGAGTATTTTTTCGCGCTCCGAGTATTTAAAAAACCCGACGCGTCCGTTTCCCCCCTCCCGGTGCCGGCGGCGGCGCCGTCCGTGACGGGGGCCACGCACCAGAGACGCGTGGCGCCTCTTCGGACATGCCACAACACCACCCCGCAGGTATGAGGGCCCGGTACGACGCTCCGATGGCATTGCTACCCCCCAAGGCCCCCGTCCCGCCTAACCCTGGAGCGGTTGACCACGGGATCTAGCCCTTTGACTTCCCCCGGACAGGCTTTGACCAGTGGACCTCTCCAGCCGGTTGTTTCGGGTCGGCCCAGAGGGACATCAGGGAGCAACATCCGGGCCAAACCCACAGCTAAATCCACTCCGTGTAGACCCG
>NC_041391.1:89316770-89317539 GCF_002162155.2 Triticum dicoccoides | reverse complement strand
GGGGCGGGGGCAAGTGCGGCGGCGGCGAGTGGGCGGCGGCAGGGGGCGGGGCGAGTGCATCGGCGGCGAGTGGGCGGCGCCAGGGGCGGGGGCGAGATCAGCGGTGGCGGCGAGCAGTTGGGGTCGTCGGGGCTAGGCGCTAGGGGAGAATGAGTGGACACGAGCAGCCGCGAGGGGATAAGGCGATCTATGCCGACGGCTGCCATCTGCATAGACACCACGTCATCAATCTGCGTGACCCCGGCCCTATGGCCGCAGCGCCGTCGGCATAGTTATATTTTTCCTTTTTATTTCATATAGATTTGTTTTATGTTTTTTACGTATTATTATTTGATTAACTTACATGAACCATGTGTAAATATAAGCATACGGCGTCTCCGGAGTGTGCAAACGCCCGGCGGGCGTCTCCGGAGTGTGACCCCCTCACGTTCGGGGTTATCGCAGAACGTCCACTACCGTGCTATCGCCGTCCTTGAGGGGGGGCCACACCCCGGAGACGGGTGCCGCCTCTTCAGACATGCCACCACACCACTCCGCATGTATGAGGGGCCGGTGCAACGCTCCAGTAGCATTGCTAAGCCCCCCTCCCCCAGGGCCCCCATCCCGCCTAACCCTGGAGCGGTTGACCACGAGATCTAGCCCTTTGACTTACCACGGACGGGCTTTGACCAGTGGACCTCTCCACCCGGTTGTGTTAGGTCATCCTAGAGGGACACCTGGGAGCAACATCCGGGCCAAACCCACAGCTAAATCCCCTCCGTGTAGACCT
>NC_041391.1:89254851-89315374 GCF_002162155.2 Triticum dicoccoides | reverse complement strand
CCCGCCTAACCCTGTAGCGTTTGACCACGAGATCTAGCCCTTTGACTTCCCACGGACGGGCTTTGACCAGTGGACCTCTCCACCCGGTTGTGTCGGGTCGACCCAGAGAGAGACCAGGGAGCAACATCCGGGCTAAACCCACAGCTAAATCCACTCCGTGTAGACCCGACGCGGCAGTTTCCCCCCACCAGGTGCCGGCGGCGGCGCCGTCCGTGACGGTGGCCACACCTCGGAGACGCGTGCCGCCTCTTCGGACATGCCACAACACCACCCCGCATGTATGAGTGAGGGCCCGGTACGACGCTCCGGTGGCATTGCTTACCCCTATGGCCCCCGTCCCGCCTAACCCTGGAGCGGTTGACCACGTGAGCTAGCCCTTTGACTTTGCACGGACGGGGTTTGACCAGTGGATCTCTCCACCCGGTTGTGTCGGGCCGGCCTAGAGGGACACCGGGGAGCAACATCCAGGCCAAACCCACAGCTAAATCCACTCCATGTAGACCAGACGCGTCCGTTCCCCCCCTCCAGGTGCCGGCGGCGGGGCCGTCCGTGACGGGGCCACCCCCTGGAGATGCGTGCCGCCTCTTCGGACATGCCATAACACCATCCGGTTGTGGTAGGTCGTCCGATATATATAAACACTTGGAGCAAAGTCCCCTTCGTATAGACCCGATGCGGCTGTTCCCCATTCCAGTTGCCGGCTGGCGGCGGCACCGTTCGTGAGGGGGGTCACAACGCTCTGTACAGAACCGAAAAATAATGTATGTATGCTTATTAACACATACTGTATGTAAGTTAGTTAAATAAAAATAATTAAAAAAACAGTGAAGAAAAAGAAAAAAATTATATGTATGCTTATTAACACATACTATATGCTTATTAACACAATCTATAGGTATGCTTATTAATACATACTGTATGCTTAATAATAATAATAATAATAATATATGGGAAAAAGAAAAAAAAGAAAAAAAAACTATGCCGACGGCAAATAGGTGCGGCGAGGGCAGATGGACAGCGCCGCGGATCGATGACGTGTCGGCTATGCCGACGGCTGCCGTCGGCATAGCTCCTGGTCGGTGCGCTCCGAATCGGTGACTGTCACCCGTATCTATGCTGACGGCCACCGTCATGGCCGTCGGCATAGATTTGACGTCGTTAGCCAGCCGTGATGACAGTTGTCAGAGGGCCCGCATCTATGCCGACGGCTTGTATATGCCGACGGCAGCTGTAGGCCTAGTCTGGGATAAGCCGACGGCCTATATATGCCGATGGCTGCTGTGGGCGTAGCCACGAATAGCCCGACGGCAATTGTACGCCAACGGCCAGGATCTAGCTGTCGGCATAGCTCGGACTAGGCCGACGGCAGCCGTCGGCATATGTTTGGCTGTCGGCGTAGAGCCCTGTTCCGGTAGTGTGAACAAGTAGTTCGAAAGGGGGCAAACCTTGCGACTTCCAGTCTTGCACGCTGCCGATGCAGAACCAGTTAGCTCCCGCACCATGCGGAGTCGCCTCTCACACGCCGCGGTTGCACAAGCTCCCGTCGCACCACCGCCTCCTGCTACATGAGGGTCGCGTGAGTTGTCAATGTCAAGCGACTTATCTCTCTCACCATGGAGGCGCCCTCCGACAGCGAGCGAAGTCCTGCTCCTCCCTCGCCATGCTTGCAGATGCTGAGCCGCTCAGCTCTGGTAGCTCGCCGGATCCAAGATCCACTGTCGCCGGCACCACGCCGCCGCGCCGACGCGTGTCGCTGTGGACGGATGGGGAGAAGGGATAAGAGAGGGGTGTGTGTGTGGGACAAATCGTCAGAACGGTGGGGAATGGACGCCGACCATGACAGAAATCTACTAGGCGGTGCGCATCACGTCAAAATCCTACGGCTCACAGCCAGCCGCTGGATGACGCGAAATAGTGCGCGTGCACTTTTTAGAATTTAGGTTTTTATTTTGAGCAACTAAAAATGTATGGGAATTTCCAACTTGTTTTTGTACTCCCTCTGTTTTTATTTAGTCCGCATATTAGCTTTGGTCAAAGTCAAGCTTTATAAACTTTGACCAAGTTTATAAAAAAAATATTAACATATACAATAACAAATCAACACAATTAAATTTATTATTGAATTTACTTTCACATCGTATAGATTTGTTACGGTAAATGTTTTTATTTATTTTTATAAACTTGGTCAAACTTTACGAAGTTTGACTGCGGTCAACTCTAATATGCAGAGTAAATAAAAATGGAGGGAGTACGTGATGATGATTGCTATCAGTGACATGATTAGCGCTACGATTACATATCGAAGGAAGATTATTTGCGAAAATTCACCGCTAGTTGTAGACATTCAGCATCAACCGCAGCGTCGGCACCAAAGTAGTGAGATCGATTCAATTAATACTGGTTGACAGTCGGACTCAACCTCAACCTTGCTGCAGTGCAGCCCATATAATCCGCCAACACTAAGCCATTTCGGAGAACCAAAGCTTTGGCCGCCCCTGCATTAGTGACATCAATATTTAACCTTTACAATGTCATGCGGCGGGCCTCTGCAGGATGCCGGCCATCCATGACTGGAGTGACGGCGAGGCTGCCGCTGATGCCGCCTGAGGAGTTGGAGCTGAAGCTGAAGCTGAAACTGCTGATGACGCCTGTCCAGCGCCGGGGTTCCGAGCTGGACACGGTGGAGGATGCTCCAGCGTCGCCGGTGCTGCCAGACGGCGTCTCTGAGTCCGGGCTGCAGCTCGGCGTCGTCACGGCGGGTCCCCGGATGGAGACCCTCTCCTCTTCCACAGCATCTTCAGCACTCGGCTCGGGCTGGGGCGGGGGAGCTGCCGGTTCCGGGTGTCTCCTCTCCTCAGTTTTCTTCCGTTGGTCCTTACTTGCAGCTCTAGTTTGTTGCCGATAATGGAGCTAATTATAATCTTACCACTCAATTTTAATTTTGAAAGGTACCTATTTTTTAACATCCTAAAGCAAAGGCAGTCATCGATGTGTAGACGCAATCCATGCTAATATTTACATGCTTCGATACACCTATCCCTGACGTGTTGCTTTGAGAGGGAGGAGCGAGACATTTTATTTAAGGCAGGTGCAAATTGCAATTCAACATACAGGAACTTCTTCACAGCTCCTAGGTCAGACTACTGATGCAATTCACACATCAGAACCACTGTGATTCTAGATACTGAGCTCGGAATCAGATTCTAGATTCAACACAAACACACACGCACAGACAAGCACAAATGGGACAAGCGGGGATATCATGGAACATAAGCAGAAACCTGAAGCCAAAATCTCCTGGCCTGGTTCACGCAATGGACGCAGGGAGCGCGAAGTTGTGCTGCCGCGCATTCATCATGCGGGACAGGTAAAACCATGGGCAAAGCAATTGCTTACCAGTACTAATCACTATATTCCCCACCCGAAAAGACATCACGATATATTCCCTCTACCGTCCGCAGATATCCGCATACACATTGGCAATTCAGCCAATCCTCGAGATACAGTACATAGGAAAAACCTGACGAGCAGTGCCATAGGAACACACATGTTCGTGTAATACGTCTATCGTCACTTCCATAGGCACAGCAATATGTCTGGCAACCATATTTATGTAGTAACGCAACCAAATGAGATTTCACCAGATACGAAGTGGTTATCGCACACGAAGCATCATGCCGCCGACCTGAAAAGGCGTGGTAAGGTGAAAGATGATTAGAACCATATATGTAGCCGAGGCATGATTACATATGTGAAAATCATCCACACAAAATATTTCTGAGATACAACTACATAAGCTCTCATACTGTATAAAATACTCCGTATAAAACTAAGGTTTTCACTTCCAACGCCAACAAACTGGCAGCAAGTAATTCAGAGAACAAGGAGGTAACCAAGCATATGCTACCGGCTTTGTGGGTATAACACCTAAACACAGAGAACAGAGGGGGAGCCGAAATACTTGTATACATCAAACAGCTTTGTGGGTATATACAACTAGAAGGAGTGTGACGTGAAAACAGTACAACTTGAATCAGCTACTAATCATGCTAATCGAACTATAGCAAAAAAGGAGAGAGAAAACACTAACCAATTATAACATAACATAATCAATGCAAGCATAGGCCAACCAAGGGCACAATCAAAATTTGATTGTCCTAGAGCATGATTGGTTGATTACCAAAAATTGGCCAGCCAACATTTTGGCAAGACAAAAATTTGGCTACCAATTGGCTGGTCACCAACTTACTTTGACCATCTCACAAAATTTGCCAAAAACAGGCAAATCTTGGGTGTTGCAATATTTTGGCATGCGAAAATGTTGGCCAGCAAATTATTGGCTACCAACCAATCATGCTCGACGCCTCGACATTGTTCATCCACAGATGTTCACTAATGCCAGTGGGAAAAAAGGCTTACTGATCTATCAGCTGTTCTAGTTTCAGTGTTGTTCAAAGTCATGTAGATATAGCTTATTAGGCGTTTCTCTACTCAAGATTTATTTAGCTAGACTCAGTTATACTAAATTTACAAACACCAAGCCAATTCAGGGGATAAATGAATAATAATGCTAGTAGGCAATGCCGAATTTCCTTTGTTGTACTTGCTAGCAGATATGGCAACTGATCTTTTTAGATCTTCACTCAAGCTGCACATATAGCACATTAGGCATTTTTTTTCAAGAACATTTATTGCCTATACAGATGTATTTATAATATAATTAAAAACCTAGAGGAAGTATGAATGTATGAAAGAAGATGATAAGGATGCAAACATATGGTTCATCAAACTTTTATTTATCACAAAAGAAATTTCAGTTGATCCATTCAGAAATTTGTACCAAGGGAACATGAAGATACTCGTTATACTAGGCGATTTCACTCTGGTAACCAGGTAACGCTCACTCACATCCTAATTGTCACTCAAATCGAGCGCAACTGGACAATCTACCAGCACCCACTTACACGAACCACCAATGAAGAAAGAGTATCCAAGTTTTTTACTAGGCACGGGAAAGAGGAAGAATTTCATTCTGCCACAACTTAACATGGCAGACACATCATCTATGAGAAGACAATGAAGTAGAACCTGGAGAAAACATCCAGGAGACAGCGATTCATGGAAGCATGATGGGAGGCTGCTAGGTGGGCAATATTTGAGTAAAGGGTTGTAGAGAGAATCATAGAGTACTCTCTTGAAATTTGGTACTTGAGAAATGGTAATAAAAATTAAAGCGAGACATTTTTTTTAAAATAACAGTTCAGATGCCTCAACTTCCATGCAGAGGTTAAGCTTACCTTGCTCGAGCCTCGACCAATACATCACAATAGCATATCTGACAGAATAATCCTCTTATGTGTTGTCTCCATCGTTTCCACCACGAGCGCAACTGAATAATCCTCTTATGTGTTGTCCCCATCGTTTCCACCACGAGCGCCTCTTAACCACCACCACTGCTTCAGGTCCCTCTTGTCCACCACCAATGCCTGTTATACATGCATAAGAAGTCAAACGACCAGTGGCATTACAAAAACAAAAGGCCAAGTAGATACGAGGATGCACAAACAAGATACTTGGATCAACTCGCAGCTGTAATTTGAGAAACAAAATAGTTTTGATAAAAAATGAATTGATAAACAGAACCACACCTGCTGTCAAATTCAAAGACTATTCTCAAAACAATAGATACTCATTATATCATAGAAGTGAAGCACATGCAGACTTGGACTGTTATCTGATCACAAAAGAAGGGAAGTTGTCCAGATTACCTTATTCTCATTCCACTCCATACCGAACAACACAAAATAATTCGTACCAACAGAAGTGATCATGAAAATTTAGATGTAGATTATTTTTCAAAAGAATATGCTGAAAAGATGAACTGAACTTTATTTATTAACTTTCCCTGGTACAGATAGACCTGTCACATGCAACAGGACTCTTCTACAAGTGACAAAATGAGCAATAATTTCATAAATTAAAAACCAAGTCATTATTAACAATTTAATATTATTAGCAACATCACCAGAGACAACAATATCGAACAGAAGAAATATAGCTAGCTTTTAATCTTCCAAGTACCAGTTGAGCTACCTATTTGACATTTTTAGTTTGTTGAAGCTAGTTATTCATATATAGCAGTTGTCTAAACTTTAAACTGCTATGCATCTCATCTTGAAAAGAAAAAACTGCACTGCAGCTATCCGCTAACACTACCATTATACATCTCTTGCATGTTTCAGCAGGCAGGCAACTATGTAATTCAGTTCAGTTATTATACAAAGAATTAGGCAATCTTGGTATTAATTGTATGTCATTTCATATCATCAATGCATCATGTTTAATGGATGTGGGTTCAATCCACGACATCAACAAAATAGATTGTCCGTTTGATAATTTCACAGCTTCATAGCCGCCGAGTAATTCCCTCTTACGGTATGCCTAAGTTCATATCGTTTTTGTTCTTCCTTGCATAACTCTGACTTGAAGCAGATAGTTCAAATTTCGATTGAAAAACAACAATATTAGAAACAACATTTGTAGATAGGGAAGATATCTATACTACTACATAGTGTACCAGTTTTGAAATTTTGAATCTCATGACTAGGAAACAACCTGAACCATTGATAGAGTCCATCCAATGGTTGGAAATGCTAGGATTCGCTCCTACAGTTCTACCTACAGTACCAGCGAAGCTACTGTTGTTCTCTGGAACCATCCACAGATGTTAATGCTGGAGAAATCCACATGCTTGCTGCTGTTGTCGGCCATCCGTGCGCGTAGCTGGCTGTCTCAGCCGCCTTGGCAGATGGTCCATAAGCATCGGTAGCGCTCGTACTAATCGCGTCATCGCAGAGGGATTTGAGACGGAGTTTTGAGCTGGTTGTTGTGCAATGCACCAATCGGTGGGACGAGGAAAGTCAATGCGTGCATTTGCACGTCCATGTATACTAGTATGTTGAAGAGGTCATGAAGCAGCAAAAGAAACAAGTGATATTACTGCTACCTAAAATGGCCAGATTAACACAAAAGGAAATCAACAACATTTAATCAGCCAATTATGAAAGGAATAACTCAACTTTGTTATAACCACAGTGAAAAGGCATGCTAGTACCTGGAGTATAGACGGTTTCGAATGGATGATAACCATAACCAGAGATGTCGATCTCAGAAAGTCTCGTGAGCTGCAGTGACTGAAGGTTGAACATGAAGACACCAACAACTGTCCAGAAGAACACCTCATTGTTTTCCTCCGCATAACCTAACATACGCAGGGCTTCGTTGTCTGAACCTGGGGGAAGTAACTTGTCCAATTCAACAGTTCCTCCAAGCATCCATGAACCATCACAGTCTGTCTCCCTCCTCCATAATTCGGCAGTGAAGTCTGCCACGTTGAGGTAACCCATCCCACCACCCTCTGCTCGCATAACCGTGGACTGGTAAATCCTGCCGGTACGCATGCCCGCTGGCACCAATATCACAGCTAGGGTCTGGCTATCCAAATCAAACTCGAGGATACTCGTCACAGAAATCAACCAGTAAATGCAACCCCTGGCCAGCACAGAGGGCTCGCCCCAATGGACCATAGTCCCGGATTGAAGCGGCGCGGAGATGAAATCACCCCATAACCCAGTCTCCGACGAGTAAACGCAGGCAAGTGATGGTCGTTTCCCGTCGCTGGTCACCAGGACTACCTTGAAGTGGTCGACGTCTCCGGCGGCGCGAAGCACCGCCCCGTTGACCGGGTCATCCGACGGGTCGAACACGAACCCCTCGGGAATGTCGACGCGGTGCTGGGCGCCGGCGAGGGGGTTCCAGACGAGGACCTGGAGCGAGTCCGGGAGGTAGAAGAGCGCGAGGCCGTGGCGCCATCCGAGGGTCGTGAAGGGGTCGTTGAGCACGAGGGAGAAGTGGCCGCTGGGGAGGCGGTCGGGGAAGTCCAGGGCTGGCTGGAAAGGGACGACGCCCCGGCTCGTGCCGAAGAGGCCGAGGAGCGGAGGGGTGCCGCGGCGGTGGTGAATGCGGAAGCGGCGGCGGAAGGCGGGGTCGGAGAGGAGGCGGCGCCAGCGGCTGCAGACGCGGGAGGCGCGCGGGAGGGAGGACGGCTGCGGGGGGAGGCGGAGGAGGATCTCGGAGACCAGGTCGTCGTTCTCGAGCGCCGCCGCCGCCTCGGACGAGCCGGGGAGGCTGGCCGTCGCCATCTCGCCCTCCTTGCTCACGCAGGTCGTGCGGTGCGGGGTGGTGTGCAGTGAGTCCAGCGCAGGTCCAAAGCCACGCTCGGCTCAAGAGACGACGCGGATATCACGCGGCGCTGCTGCTCAGGGCCCATGAGACCATGACTGGAGGCCCAAAGTCACATTCAATTCCTTTCACCACAAAGATTGAAGCCCACACACGAACACACGACGGAGGGTTGAAATCATCACTAATTTCTTTTAGCCTAAAAAATCACTAATATCTTTTATAATAATATATAATATTCTCTCCAATCCATATTAATTGTCACATCCTTAATACAACTTTAATACAAAGTTATACTAAAGCTGCAACAATTAATATGAATTGGAGGGTACTACATATATACTCCCTCCGTCCTTAAAAGAGTGTATTTTCAACTATATTGGAAGGTCAATTTTTTATGTTTGATCGTATTTACACAATAATAAACCAACATGTATGCTATCAAATTAGTAGCATTAGATTCATGATGATAACATATATTTTCGTATATCTATTTGGTTTCACAAGCATTGACATATTTTTACACAAACTCGGTCAAACTTTAAGATACTTTGACCCTCCAACAAAGTTGGAATTACGCTCATTACAGGACGGAGGTAGTACTAGTTAACTGCCCATTTAGGGCGTGTATATTCTTGTATCTCAATATCTTTTTTTTGGACCCCGCAAAAAAAAAATATATCCTTTTTCTGGGTTTATAGTTCAATATCAATAAGTCGTCACCTTTATCTTGGGCTCCAACAAGAGTTAGAGCAACTCCAACGCGCCGATCAATTTCGTCCGCGCGCGCCCGTTTGGGTCGCGGCTGACATAAAAGTCGGCCCAACGCGTCGATCCAAACGGGCGCGCGTCCGCTTGCCGACCCATCCGCGACCCATTTTTTAGCCTGATCTGTGTCGGCGCAGACACGAGACGGACGCGCGCGAGCGCGACAACTACTCCCCCCTGCCCGCCAGTCAGTGGCAAAACATCCACCATTCCCTCCACTTTCCCAAAAACCCTCCCGTCAGCGCGTTCCCGGCCACTCGCCACGGACGACGCTCTTGATGCGGCCGCTGGCCTCGCCTCCGCCCCTTCTGGCAAAGGCAAGTGCCTCGCCCCTCGCAAGACCGCCGTGCCTCCCAAGAAGAACCTCGCGCCGGAGAAGCGGGCCGTGCAGTTGGCCAAGAGAAAGGGTCATAGGCACGCGGATGCAAGGGACGAAGCAGCGGCCGCCGCCGCCCTCGTCGTCGCCGCACAGCAGGAGGACACCAACGCCCGTGTCGCGGCGGCAACGAGGGAGGCCATGTACTACCTAGGGTTAAACCCTGGACAACACGGGCTCGTCAACGCTGTCGTGGTCGTGGCCAGCACCGGCTCGTCCGCATTTCCTCTGATGGTGCTGCTGGAGTTGCCGCGCGCGTCGGCGACGCACCCGATCTCCGGCATCCACGTCTACCCGCAAGAGTGCACCAAGTTTTGTTGAGAGCATCAAGGCACGCCTTATGAGCGGCATCGGCATGGAAAACATGGTATGCATGCGACCCTCTTGGTTTTCATTCCTTTATGCTTGCATGCCCATTTGCATACCCATTTGCCCATATGCTTGCATGCTATCCATTTGTAGGCGTTCCAAGCTTAGGAGGCTTTCAAGGTCGAACATGACGGCAAGTCATTTAACCTCTCCCGTTGTTGGAGGGTCATCAACAGGGAGGAGAATTTCAAGGCGCAATAAACCGCCCTCATGGCACGTGAGGGCAAGCAAGTCGTGGAGGAGGTTGGGAAGGGTGAGAAGCCACGACCGCAGGGGAATGCCAACTCCAAGAAGGAGGACAAACGGGATGCAGCGTCCATCGCCTTGATCGCAACCATGGAGGGCATGATGACCAAGAAGGACTCAAGAAAGGAGAAAAAACCGTCGGCAAGACAAGGAAGAGAAAATGAACACCTTCATGAAGATCCAAAGGAGGAGGCTTGAGATGGATGCGGAGAAGCAAAAAAGGATGCTTGAGATGGAGGCGGAGAAGCAGGGCAAAGATGCTAGAGATTGAGGCCACCAATGCCAAGACCAAGGCGAAAGAAGTGGCTCTCGCTAGCATGATGATGTGGGTGGAGATCATGAATGTGGACCTCAACATTGTGTCGCCGAGGAAGAGGCCACGGTTCGAGAAGATGCATGCTGACATGTTCAAGTTCGACGACTAGTGATCTATGGCAGCATGCGCCATCCTTTTTTGCATGCCGGCAAGTGTGCTGACATCACCATGGCCGAGATGGCGTGGTCGAACTCTCGACCTTTTTGTGTGCTGGCATGTGTGTCGGCCGCTGGCTAGCGCCAGCAGAGCTGTGTGATGGTCTTTTTGAGGCTGACATTGTATGCTGGATGAACTTTGGGCGGCGGCATGGCTGTTGGCAATGATCTAGGGCTTCAGAGCTTTTAAATTTATAGGCGGACATGAAATGGGCCTCTTGCATTGGGCACACGGCCAACCCAAAATAAAACTGAACGAATATTGAGTGGGCGGCCTACACAAATGAACAAAAAACGGACAAAAGTGTCGTTCATTTGGGTCGGCGTGTTGGAGTTGCTCTTATATGATTCTGAAAAATTAATTAACATTACTATAGTAGAATGACAGACAATCCCATACATAGACAGAAAAGTAACATGCATTGGATGTTGTTTCTTCTATATTAACACAGTTGTAGACCGAATGCATCAAGCCTTTTTTGCATTGAAAAACTGAGTTCCAGGATGCACCCCTCGCACATAGTATTTGCAGCCGAAATTCCAAAAACTTTGGTAGCACAAACCAAGATGGGCTAGTGATCGACGTTTGTAGATTCTTTCCAACAACGAATAGCTAAGGGTCTGTTCGGCTGATAGGAACTTCAGAGGAAACTTTGGAGGGTATAGTTCCACAGGATTTTTCACCTTAGCTGCGTTCAGAGTAAGAGCATCTCCACTCGTTCGGCCCCCCCAGCGCATAGGCCGGCGCTCTTTCAGGCGCTCACCCGGCAATTTTTAGGTCCTGGGGGCTATCAAGGCATAAATCAGCTTTCCTCCGTGAACTAGTGAACCTGGCTAAGAATAACCCGTACCCAATGCTTATTGGAGGGGATTTTAATATCCTTAGGTACCAGGAGGAAAAAAATAATGACCGCTTCGACACTCATTGGCCTTTCCTTTTCAATGTTGTGATTGACAGTTTGGATCTTCGGGGGGGCCGTATGTCGGGGCGGCAGTTCACTTGGGCTAATGACCGTTATGTGCCGATGTATGAGAAGCTCGATAGGGTACTCATGGATACCGAATGGGAGCTTAAATTTCCTGTGATAACCGTGTGAGCCCTAGAGCGAATCGAGGCATTATCGGATCATGCACCAATCATTCTTAATTCTACTTCTACGAGTCATTCTGCCCATCGCCCTTTCAAATTTGAATTGGCATGATTGCATCGGGATGGTTTTGTAGACATAATAAAGAGTATTTGGGAGAGGCCCGTCGTTGGTCGTACACCGATTCAGAGATGAAATTATAAAATAAGGGCTATGAGGCAACACATCTCTGGATGGGCTGACAAAAAAGAAAAGCAGCGCCTCTGTACCATCATTGACGACCTCGACAAAATTGCAGAGACACGTACCTTATCTCAATAAGAGATTGAATTGAAAAAATCAATCTAATGAGAAGGCTGCCGGTCTATTGCGTGAAGAGGAGATCAAATACTACCAGAAGTCCAAAGCTGACTTCATCCTAATGGGAGATAGTAATACAAAATACTTCCAATTGGTCGCCAATGGTCGACATAGGAAGAAATGTATTCATAGTCTCCAACAGGATGAGGGGCGGATCGAAGGTCAGGAGGAGCTTAAAAAGTATATCACCAACTACTACAAATCTCTTTTCGGGGCGCCAGATGAAGGGAATGTCACCTTGACGAGGCCCGAATAGATGATATTTCACAAGTCACGGTGGAAGAGAACAATATCCTCACGACACCTTTCTCGGAAGAGGAGGTGAGAGCGGCGGTGTTCCAAATGGAACACAACAAAGCTCCAGGCCCTGATGGTTTTCCCGCAGAATTTTATCAGAATTTTTGGGATATCATCAAGGCTGACCTTCTAGAGTTGTTTAAGTGTCTTCATGCCGATCAACTTGACCTATTTAGGCTAAATTTTGGCGAGATTGTTTTGTTGCTGAAAATTAAGGAGGCCGAACGGATCCAACAGTTCAGACCCATATGCCTCCTTAATGTCAGCTTCAAGATTTTCACCAAAGTAGCTACGAATAGGTTAAACTCGATAGCTGACCATGTTGTCCGGTCATCTCAAACGGCCTTCATGCAAGGAAGAAATATACTAGATGGTGTAGTTATCCTTCATGAAACCGTCCACGAGATGCACCGAAAAAACATGAGTGGAGTGGTATTCAAAATTGACTCTCAAAAAGCCTATGACAAGGTCAAGTGGTCTTTTCTCCAACAGGCCCTAAGGATGAAAGGTTTCTCCGATAAATGGTGCAAGTGGATCCAAAATTTTGTAACTGAAGGTAGTGTGGCCATCAAAGTCAATGATGATGTAGGTCATTACTTTCAGACAAAAAAAGGACTACGACAGGGTGACCCCATGTCCGCAATGTTATTTAACATTGTTGCTGACATGCTGGCTATTCTGATTGAGCGTGCCAAGCAGGATGGACAGATTGCAGGAGTAGTGCCACACCTTGTGGATGGTGGCCTCTCTATTTTGCAATATGCCGATGAAACGATTATTTTTATGGAACATGACCTAGACAAAGCTCGAAATCTAAAGCTATTGCTTTCAGCGTTTGAGCAAATGTCAGGCCTCAAAATTAACTTTCATAAAAGTGGATTGTTCTGCTTTGGAGAAACCGTTGAGGCGGCGGCCGATTATGCTAACATGTTTGGTTGCGCACTTGGCCAATTCCCGATTAAATATCTAGGAATATCGGTTCATTATCGACGTCTCACCATTGCAGAATGGAAGCATGTGGAGGGGCGTCTAGAGAAATGGTTGAGCAGTTGGAAAGAAAAACTACTCTCAGTTGGTGGTCGGCTGGTTTTGATTATCTCCGTCCACACAAATATGGTTCTCTATATGCTTTCTTTCTTCCAACTCCCAAAAGGGGTCCTACAAAGACTGGACTACTTTAGATCCAGATTCTTTTGGCAAAGAGATGGTGAAAAGAAAAAATACAGGCTGGCCAAATGGAGCATGGTTTGTAGGCCTAAAGACCAAGGTGGCCTTGGAATTCATGATCTGCAAGTCAAGAATGAGGCCCTTCTCAGTAAATAGTTATTTAAACTTCTTACCGAGGATGGTGTTTGGCAAACCATGTTACGCAACAAGTATCTAGGCCAAAAGGCGGTATCCCGGGCATATTGGAAACCTGGCGACTCGCACTTTTGGGCTGGCCTAATGGAGGCAAAGAAACATCTCTTTCGCTTTGGGTCTTTCGCGATAAAGGACGGGTCAGAGATTCGTTTCTGGGAAGACATCTGGCTAGGCAATGCCAGTCTCAGAGAACAATATCCAGCCTTATATAACATCGCTCGCGATAAGGATAATACTATTGTGCATGTGCTCGGTTCTTCCCCGCCGAATATTTCGTTCAGGTCGGATTTGATTGGCCCCCGGCTTGTGTCATGGCATAATCTTTTATCCCGGCTAGATTCGATTAACCTGACACAAGGTCGGGATGTGTTTCGCTGGAACCTTACTACATCAGGGTCTTTCATAGTAGACTCTATGTACCGTGCACTCATGCATTCCGAGGTACCAACGAGTAATAATAAGAAAATTTGGAAGTCTAAAATTTCACTAAAAGTGAAAATCTTCATGTGGTATCTCCGTAGGGGAGTTGTGTTAACCAAAGACAACCTCGCACGGCGAAACTAGCGAGGGAGTAAGAAGTGTTCTTTTTGTACTCATGAGGAGACAATCATGTTGGGGAACGTAGTAATTTCAAAAAAATTCCTACGCACACGCAAGATCATGGTGATGCATAGCAATAAGAGGGGAAAGTGCTGTCCACGTACCCTCGTAGACCGAAAGCGGAAGCGTTAGAACAACGTGGTTGATGTAGTCGTACGTCTTCACGGCCCGACCGATCAAGCACCGAAACTACGGCACCTCCGAGTTCTAGCACACATTCAGCTCGATGATGTCCCTCGAACTCCGATCCAGCCGAGTGTCGAGGGAGAGTTCCGTCAGCACGATGGTGTGGTGACGATCTTGATGTTCTGGGCTTCGCCTAAGCACCGCTACAATATTATCGAGGAGGACTATGGTGGAGGGGGGCACCGCACACGGCTAAGAGATCCAAGGATCAATTGTTGTGTCTCCAAGGGGTGCCCCCTCCCCGTATATAAAGGAGTGGAGGAGGGGGAGGGTCGGCCCTCTCTATGGCCCCCTCCTTCCAAGTAGTAGGAGTAGGAGTCAAGGAAAGGGGAGAGAGAAGAGAAGGAAGGAGGGGGTGCAGCCCCTCGCCCTAGTCCAATTCGGACTAGGCCTTGGGGGGGGGGGCGCCCAGCCTCTCATCTCTCTTTCCCCTAAAGCCCAATAAGGCCCATATACTCTTCGGCGAATTTTCGTAACTGTCCGGTACTCCGAAAAATACCCGAATCACTCGGAACCTTTCCGATGTCCGAATATAGTCGTCCAATATATCGATCTTTACGTCTCGACCATTTTGAGACTCCTCCTCATGTCCCCGATATCATCTGGTACTTCGAACTACCTTCGGTACATCAAAACACATAAACTCATAATATAACTATCATCGAAACCTTAAGCGTGCGGACCCTACGGAGAACTATGTAGACATGAACGAGACACATTTCCAGTCAATAACCAATAGCGGAACCTGGATACTCATATTGGCTCCTACATATTCTACGAAGATCTTTATCGGTCAAACCGCATAACAACATATGTTGTTCCCTTTGTCATCGGTATGTTACTTGTCCGAGATTCGATCATCGGTATCTCAATACCTAGTTCAATCTCGTTACCGGAAATTCTCTTTACTCGTTACGTAATGCATCATTCTGTAACTAACTCATTAGCTACATTGCTTGCAAGGCTTATAGTGATGTGCATTACCGAGAGGGCCCAGAGATACCTCTCCGACAATCAGAGTGACAAATCCTAATCTCGAAATACGCCAACCCAACATGTACCTTCGGAGACACCTGTAGAGCTCCTTTATAATCATCCAGTTACGTTGTGACGTTTGGTAGCACACAAAGTGATCCTCCGGTAAACGGGAGTTGCATAATCTCATAGTTATAGGAACATGTATAAGTCATGAAGAAAGCAACAACAACATACTAAACGATCAAGTGCTAAGCCAACGGAATGGGTCAAGTCAATCACATCATTCTCCTAATGATGTGATCCCGTTAATCAAATGACAACTCTTTGTCCAGGGCTAGAAAACATAACCATCTTTGATTAATGAGCTAGTCGAGTAGAGGCATACTAGTGACACTCAGTTTGTCTATGTATTCACACATGTATCATGTTTCCGGTTAATACAATTCTAGCATGAATAATAAACATTTATCATGAAATAAGGAAATAAATAATAACTTTATTATTGCCTCTAGGGCATATTTCCTTCAGTCTCCCACTTGCACTAGAGTCAATAATCTAGTTCACATCATCATGTGATTCAATATCATTATTCACATATGTATGTGATTAACACCCATAGTTCACATCGTCATGTGACCAACACCCGAAGGGTTTTACTAGAGTCAATAATCTAGCTCACATCGCTATGTGATTAACACCCAAAGAGTACTAAGGTATGATCATGTTTTTCTCATGAGAGAAGTTTAGTCAACGGGTCTGTCACATTCAGAGTCGTATGTATTTTGCAAATATTCTATGTCTACAATGCTTTGCACGGAGCTACTCTAGCTAATTGCTCCGACTTTCAATATGTATCCGGATTGAGACTTAGAGTCATTTAGATCAGTGTAAAAGCTTGCATCGATGTAACTCTTTATGACGAACTCTTTTATCACCTCCATAATCGAGAAGCATCTCCTTAGTCCTCACTAAGGATATTCTTGACCGCTGTCCAGTGATCCACTCTTAGATCAAAATTGTATTCCTTTGCCAAACTCAGAGCAAGGTATACAATAGGTCTGGTACACAGCATAGCATACTTTATAGAACCTATGACTGAGGCATAGGGTATGATTTTTCATTCTCTCTCTATTTTCTGCCATGGTCGGGTTTTGAGTCTTACTCAACTTCACACATTTGCATCACAGGCAAGAACTCTTTCTTTGACTGTTTCCATTTTGAACTACTTCAAAATCTTGTCAAGGTATGTACTAATTGAAAATCTTATTAAGCGTCTTGATCTATCTCAATAGATCTTGATGCTCAATATGTAACTAACTTTACTAAGGTCTTTCTTTGAAAAACTCCTTTCAAACAATCCTTTATGCTTTCCAGAAAATTCTACATCATTTCCAATCAACAACATGTCATTCACATATACTTATCAGAAAGGCCGTAGTGCTCCCACTCACTTTCTTGTAAATGCAGGCTTTTCCAAAAAGTCTGCATAAAACCATATGTTTTGATCAACTCATCAAAGCGCATATTCCAACTCTGAGATGCTTGCACCAGTCCATTGATGGATTACTGGAGCTTGCACACTTTGTTAGCACCTTTAGGATTGAAAAAACCTTCTGGTTGCATCATATACAACTCTTCTTTAATAAATCCATTAAGGAATGTAGTTTTGACATCCATTTGCCAGATTTCATAAAATGTGGCAATTGCTAACATGATTCAGACAGACTTAAGCATCGTTACGAGTGAGAAAATCTCATCGTATTCAGCACCTTGAACTTGTCGAAAACCTTTCGCAACAAGTCGAGCTTTGTAGATAGGAACACTACTATCAGTGTCCGTCTTCCTCTTGAAGATCCATTTATTTTCTATGGCTTTCCGATCATCGGACAAGACAACCAAAGTCCACACTTTGTTTTCATACATGGATCCCATCTCAGATTTCATGGCCTCAAGCCATTTCGTGGAATCTGGGCTCATCATCGCTTCCTCATAGTTCGTAGGTTCATCCTGGTCTAGTAACAGGACTTCCAGAACTGGATTACCGTACCACTCTAGTGCGGATCTTACTCTGGAAGACCTACGAGGTTTGGTAGCAACTTGATTTGAAGTTTCATGATCATCATCATTAACTTCCTCACTAATTGGTGTAGGAATCACTGGAACTGATTTCTGTGATGAACTACTTTCCAATAAGGGAGAAGGTACAATTACCTCATCAAGTTCTACTTTCCTCCCACTCACTTCTTTCGAGAGAAACTTCTTCTCTAGAAAGGATCCATTCTTAGCAACAAATCTTGCTTTCGGATATGTGATAGAAGGTGTACCCAACAGTTTCCTTTGGGTATCCTATGAAGACGCACTTCTACGATTTGGGTTCGAGCTTATTAGGTTGAAATTTTTCACATAAGCATCGTAGCCCCAAACTTTTATGAAACGACAACTTTGGTTTCTTGCCAAACCATAGTTCATAAGGGGTCATCTCAACGGATTTTGATGGTGCCTTATTTAAAGTGAATGCAGCTGTCTCTAATGCATAACCCCAAAACGATAGTGGTAAATCGGTAAGAGACATCATAGATCGCACTATATTCAATAAAGTACGGTTATGACGTTCGGACACACCATTAAGCTGTGGTGTTCCAGGTGGCATGAGTTTGTGAAACTATTCCACATTGTTTTAATTGAAGACCAAACTCGTAACTAAAATATTTGTCTCCACGATCAAATCGTAGAAACTTTATTTTCTTGTTACGATGATTCTTCACTTCACTCTGAATTTCTTTGAACTTTTCAAATGTTTCAGACTTGTGTTTCATTAAGTAGATATACCCAAATCTACTCAAATCATCTGTGAAGGTCAGAAAATAACGATACTCACCGCGAGCATGAACACTCATTGGACCACATACATTGGTATGTATTATTTCCAATAAGTCAGTAGCTCGTTCCATTGTTCCGGAGAACGGAGTTTTAGTCATGCTGCCCAAAAAGGCACGGTTCATCAAATGATTCATAACCAAGTGATTCCAAAAATCCATCTTTATGGAGTTTCTTCATGCGCTTAACACCGATATGACCCAAACCTTAGTGACACAAATAAGTTCCACTATCATTATCTACTTTGCATCTTTTGGCATCAATATTATGAATATGTGTATCACTATGATCAAGATCCAACAAACTATTTTCATTGGGTGTATGACCATCGAAGGTTTTATTCATGTAAACAGAACAACAATTATTCTCTGATTTTAAATGAATAACAGTATTGCAATAAACATGATCAAATCATATTCATGCTCAACGCAAATGCCAAATAACATTTATTTAGGTTCAACACTAATCTCGAAAGTATAGGGAGTGTGCGATGATGATCATATCAATCTTGGAACCACTTCCAACACACATCGTCACTTCACCCTCAACTAGTCTCTGTTTATTCTGTAACTCCTGTTTCAAGTTACTAATATTATGAACCGAACATGTATCAAATACCCAGGGGATACTATAAACACTAGTAAGGTACACATCAACAACCTATATATCAAATATACCCTTGTTCACTTTTCCATCCTTCTTATCTACCAAATATTCAGGGCATTTCCGCTTCCAGTGACCATTTCCTTTGCAGTAGAAGCACTTAGTTTCAGGCTTTGGTCCAGCTTTGGGCTTCTTCACGGGAGTGACAACTTGCTTGCCATTCTACTTGAAGTTCCCTTTCCTTTCCTTTGCCCTTTTCTTGAAATTAGTGGTCTTATCAATCATCAACACTTGATGCTCTTTTCTTGATTTCTACCTTCGTCGATTTCAGCATCACGAAGAGCTCGGGAATCATTTTCGTCATCCCTTGCATTATAGTTCATCACGAAGTTCCAGTAACTTGGTGATGGTGACTAAAGAACTCTGCCAATCACTATCTTATCTGGAAGATTAACTCCCACTTGATTCAAGCGATTGTAGTACTCAGACAATCTAAGCACTTGCTCACTAGTTGAGCAATTCTCCTCCATCTTTTAGGCAAAGTATTTGTCAGAGGTCTCATACCTGTTGACACGGGCATGAGTCTGAAATATCAATTTCATCTCATGGAACATCTCATATGTTCCGTGACGTTTCAAAAACGTTTTTGTAGTCCCGGTTCTAAGCCATAAAGCATGATGCACAAAACTATCAAGTAGTCATCATATTGAGTTAGCCAAACGTTCATAACGTCTGCATCTGCTCCTGCAATAGGTCTGTCACCTAGCAGTGCATCAAGGACATAATTCTTCTGTGCAACAATGAAGATAAACCTCGGATCACAGACCAAGTCCGCATCATTGCTACTAACATCTTTGAAAGAACATGCGGTGCCCCCATGTTTGGTTTTGGTAATTGATGACAATCTCTATGGACTAATGGTTGCCTTGAGTTATATTTGAAGGTTTTGTCCATAGGCTTTTCTTGGAGTACATGTGTTGGTTTCAAGGAGAGTTTGTGTTGACCAAGGTGCTATTAAGGAATTATCCAAAGATTGGTCATATGAGAGTTGAGCTTATTGAAAGCATGTCTTGAATAAGAAGATTGTGTGATCATTCATGTTTACCTTCAAGACATCATCCAAATGAAGAGAGTTGGAAATATTCAAGGTTGATCAAGACTAAGTCAAGAGTGAATCAAGTTGATCAACTCACAAAGCGTAGAAGATGTACCGAGAGGGATCAAGTGATCCCATGTCATGGTAAGCATTGTCCATTGTGCTTTGTGTACTAACCCATGGTCTATGTGAGAGTTCTATGTGGGGTTAGGTACGTGTTCATGGGCTTGCGTCAAGAGGAAGATATCACTCAACCCGTGGAGAGGGTGACATCAAGTGGTGATCATCATCAAGATTGTTGTGTGCAAGTTCAAGTGGAGCATCACGAAGAGATCAAGTGCTTGAAGCTTTCCATCCATTGTGGTGTCAATGGACTTGTGAAGATGTGCCGAAGAGTGGCTCACCCATAGTGGAGTATGGGGGAGCAATCATCTAGTCTCCATCGACCCAACGCAATGAAGAAAGGTGGTCCATCTTGAGGAGGACAAGATCGTCATCATCTAGCTCAAGTGGATCATGTGCAAGGCAAAGGTTTGCCCTTGATAGGTTTTCTATTTTACCGGTCTCATGGTGGTAGTTGGGAGACCGGGTTATAAAATCGATAGCTGTACTATCAAGGGGGCTCTCAAGTGAGTAGCTTGATCGTATCATTCATCGAGTGCTCAAACCATTGCATCCTTGCATCATGTTTCTTTGTTGTTGTTTGGTTCTCCTTGTGAGTCTTAGAGCTTATGGTCATCTTGATGACAAACTTGAGTTCATCGAAAACGGAGTTTGCATGCGTCTTCTATGATGTTTTCGGTGTTGGAGGTTTTACCGGTCTTATCCGAGGAAGGGTTCTCACCATTTTATTTGGGCCTTTTTTCATTTGCTTCTTATTTATATTTCTATCATGATTGTGTTAGCCCTTGTCGCTAGCTTTCCAACAAACTTGGTTTCGTCGAATTCGGAGTCCGTTTGCAGAAGTTGTGTTAGTTTTGGTGTTCTGAAAAGGCTACAGCGATACTACCGTGGACAGGAGCGGAAGTATTTTTTTTACTACCGCTCTTGGGAGTTGTACTACCGCTTGGAGCAGTACTACCGCGGCTACTTCCGTGGCTACTTCCGCTCGGGACCAAAAACTCATGTTTTCTCTCTCGTTGGGCTGTTTTGACCGTGCTAAGCGGTAGTACCGCTCCTCCAAGCGGTAGTACCGCTTGTGCACGACCTGAGCACATAACGGTTGGATTCGGGAGGTCCTATAAAAGGGGGTCTTCTTCCCCAATGAACCTTATCCTTTGAGCTCGTGTTCTTCCCCCATTGTTGACCTTCTTTGAGCTTGCTAACTCTCAATCCCTCCATGGATTCTTGCTAGTTTTTGAGGGAAAAGAGAGAGGAGATCTAGATCCACATTTCCACCAATCACTTTCTCGTCTATGTGAGGGGAACCCCTTGGATCTAGATCTTGGAGTTCTTGGTGTTCTCCTTCTTGTTCTTCCTCTCATTTTCTTCCCTAGCATTAGTTGCTTTGGTGGGAATTGAGAGAGAAGGACTTGGGCACTCTGTGTGCCCTTGTCATTGCATTTGGTGCATCGGTTTGAGTTCTCCATGGTGATACATGGAAGTTAGAAGTTGAGAAGCTTATTACTCTTGGGTGCTTGGTGCCCTTGAGCTTGTTCCTCTTGGGTGCTTGGGAGCCCTAGACGGTTGGTGGTGTTCGGAGCTCAATCATTGTGGTGTAAAGCTCCGGGCAAGCGTCGGTGTCTCCAATTAAGTTGTGGAGATCGCCCCGAGCAATTTGACAGGTACCGGTGACCGCCCCCAAGGGTTGCCATTTATACGGGTTCGATGACCGCCCTCAAGGGTCCCTTAGTGGAATCACGGCACCTTGCATTGTGCGAGGGCATGAGGAGATTACGGTGGCCCTAGTGGCTTCTTGGGGAGCATTGTGCCTCCACACCGCTCCAAACGGAGATTAGCATCCGCAAGGGTGTGAACTTCGGGATACATCATCATCTCCGCGTGCCTCAGTTATCTCTTACCCGAGCCCTTTACTTATGCAGTTTACTTTGTGATAGCCATATTGTTTCTTGTCATATATCTTGATATCACCTAAGTAGTTTTTCTTGCTTGGCATAAGTTGTTGGTGCACATAGGTGAGCCTAGTTGTTGTAGGTTTTGTGCTTGACAAATTAACCACTAGGTTTATTCCGCACTTGTTCAAGCCTCAACCATAATTATTTTAAAGCGCCTATTCACCCCCCCCCCCTCTAGGCGACATCCACGATCTTTCAATTGGTATCAGAGCCTCGTCTCTCTTTTTTAGGCTTAACCGCCTAGAGAGTAAAGATGTCGACTAGGGGATTAGGATTCTGTGACACTCTTAGTTTTGATGGCACTAATTTTGATGTTTGGGTAATTCGCATGCTTTATCTCTTTAGGGTCATGGACCCAAATCTAGAGCGAATTGTAGATATGGGTCTTTCTCCTCCAAAGGATCCCCAAAGATTATCTTTAGGGGATGAGAAAAACTATCTCAATGCTCAAGCTTCTAATGTGCTTTTCGATGCTTTGAGCAATGTAGTTATATTTCAACTCATGCCGTTCCGGGATGCTCATGAGTTATGGACAAAGCTTCAAGATAAATATGGTGTGTCCAAGATTTGTGGGGATGATTGTTCTCCCTCCACCTCCGGACGTGTTGCCTTCTCAACTTCTTCTACTTCACCTACATGTGGATTGCCACAAGGTAATGTTGGGGTGAGTAGTGGTGGTCATTGCAATGATGATAGTGTGCTTGTTCTTGGTAATCCTTCATCATTATATTATTGCAATGGTCTCTCTTTGGACTTTAACACTTCGAGCACCTTACATGCTTCACATGCTTGTGTTGATAGTCCTTGCATATCATGTAGAAATTGCTTGACTAAATCTCATGATGATATGCTTGCTATATCTTGTTGCCATAATAAAAATGCATGTTTTTCCTCGAGTTGTTGTGCTAACAATGTAGAGGAAACCCAAAACTCCATGGAACAAGATGTGGTCTTGAATGGTGTTTCAAGGGATCCTACATCATCATCTATTGCATTTTGCCTTATGGCCAAGGCTTCAAAGGTATCTCCCACTTTGAATCCCAATAAATCTTGTGATGATATTGATGATGGCAAGAATGATGATGATGTTGATTATGATGAAGAGAATGATAATGTTGCCTCCTTAAAAATTATGGGGGAAATGATTTTTAAATCTCTTCTTAAGAATAAAATTGCTCGTTCCAACTTCATGGAAATCATGTCTATTGTTATTGAGGGCAAGAAATATATTGATGAGTTGGAATCTCGTCTTGAGGAGCATGAGGTCACCATTGATCAAATGGAAGGTCATGAGCGTGGTTACGCTAATGAGATTGCGGACCTCTCTCAAGCTCTTGAACTTGAACAAACCACCAAGGAATCTCTTGAGGAGACTTTTGCTCTAGAATTATCTAGAGCAAGGGAATCTCGTGATAGAGCTCTTGAGGTGGACAATGATTTTGAAACTAAAAATGTGGAGCTTGAAGTGGCGCATGCTAAACTCCTTGAGGACTTTGAGCACCTCGAAAATGGCTCAAGGGTCATTAAGGGTGAGCTCATCAAAGTCACCGATTCTCATGCTCAACTTAAAGCTTCATATTCAAAAGAGCTTGCCAAGTTGTCTTCTCCTCTTGTTGCTAATGATGATGCTTGTGCTACTAACTCTATCTCTTGTGAAGCATCCATATTGAAGGAGAATGTTGAGCTAAGGGATCAACTTGAGTTGCTATCTAGCAATTATGGGATGTTGGAAGAAAATCATGTAAAGCTCACCAGCTCTCATGATGATCTCCTAGTATCCCATAATGTGCTAAAGTTAGCTCACGAGGCTATGATTGCTAAGGTAGCATCGAGTGAGCCTCATGTGGACATTAGCACTACTTTTAGTCAAAATGCTATATTGCTTTGTGCTAGTCCTCATAATTCGTCTATGCATAACATTGGTACATCTTGTGATGAATTTATTTCCCTTCCTTGTTGCTCCAATGATGAAGCTTATACTTCCTCTAGTACTTGTGTTGAGACTAACCATGTAGAGGAAATCAAAGAACTCAAGGCCCAAGTCACTTCCTTGAAGAAAGACATGGAAAAGTGTCATGAAGGGAAATCCACACTCAACAATATCTTCAGTGTGCAAAAATCCCCCAATGAAAAAAGTGGACTTGGGTTCAACTCCAACAAGAAGAAGAAGTCCAAGATGAACAAGAAGAAGGGCCAATAACACGTCAAGAATTCGGCCAAGATTATTTGCTTCAAGTGCAAAATTGAAGGGCATCATGTTAGATCTGGCCCATTGAAGAAGAAGGCCGTTAGTGACAAGCAACAAGGGAAGCGGCTACAAGTGCATTCTCATGCTCAACCTCAAGTTGAAGAAAGGCCTCTTCCCAAGAAGACTCAAGCTAATGCTTCTCAAGTTGAGAAATCAAGTGAGAAGAAAGTGAAGAGTAGACGTTGCTACATATGTCATGAGAAAGGTCACCTCGCTTCTTCATGCACTAGTGGTAACTTATCCAACCCAATTATTATTGATGATGTCTATTCTCTTGGGAAGGATAAGGTTGGCAATGTGGTTGCCAAGTTTGTTGGTACTCAAAGCGGTTTGAAGCAAAGAACCATTTGGGTAGCAAAGCCTATTGTGACTAACCTCTTAGGACCCAACTTGGTTGGGGACCAACTAGCTCAAACTTGATCAATAGGTATTGTTGGAGGTTATTGGAGATTTGGCTACATTATGAAGAATTAAGGGGACTTCATCGTTCTTATTGTCTCAAGCCAAGTCAATTGGGTTATCAAGTTTCTATCTTATATCCAATGTGCCTCCTTGCAGTAACTTGTAGTTAAATTGTTTACATTGAAAGTTACTTGCCCCTTTGCATGTTTTGGTTTTGTTCCTTGCATGTGTTTGTATGTGTCATGTCTCCAAATTGCTTTTCTTGAGTAATCAAGTTTGTGTATGTTGGTTTGCACTTCATGTACATGTGTGTCATTCATTGAGCCTTTATGCATCTTGTTTGTATCTCAGTTGGCTCTTGTGAGAGATTGATGGAATATCCCATTATGGGGGACTGATGTGCTTTGTACACCTCACAATCCTATAAATGTGTGTACATGAGTAATACCATCTAGTATTTATATTACAAAATTATCTAGTCTCTATGTGGTATGTCTTCTCATGAGAAATTCAAATTCTAATTTGTCCATTAACTATCTCATGTTGGGTCTTTATTTTGCCTCTTGTTTATCTTTAATTGGTATCACATTATGGGGGAGTAATATTCTATGTGTATATTACTAGCCTAGAAAATGTGTACATTTGAGATATTGTCACCTAGAATTGATATTGTAAATTATCTTGTTCCTAGGTGGCATGTTATCTCTACAAGTTGCAATTTTCTTGCGTTTGATGTGAAGATGATGTCGGATATCCTTGCTATCTACCACCTGGAATTATTTCCAAATACTTCTTGTCTTTTGACAATTGGTACTCACTTATGTGTGGTAGAAATTATTGATCATCTTCACGTTGGCGTTTGCTTTTTATTTGCCTTATCTCTTGCCAAGTTTGTGTCAACTCCCATTGCCTTCCGTGCCACTTGAGGATCTTGCCGTTTTCTTGATCTTGTCTAGTGTTTTCCTTGATATAGTGAACGTGGTGATCCTACCTTGTATATTTTGTATTCAAATGCAAATTCTCTATAATGCACAACTCGTGGGGGAGCTATCCTATTTTCTATAAAATACTAAACTTGTGATCCATTTTAAGTGTGTGTTGGTGGATGGCAAGCCGTTTCTTTTTGGTACTTGTGCCATCATGAAACTTTGTAGAGAGCTTGGTTTGTTTGGAACCATCCTCTCTTTTGGGAGTTTGATATCGTTTTGTGGGTTCCAATGGATATCTCATTCCTTGATGTATCTTTTAATGATATCTTCCAAGTGATGATATCTCCTTTTGGTATTCTTTTCACTTGGTATTTCCTTGTATTTTGGTATCAGTTCTTGAAAGTCTTGAGCATGCATATTAACTTCATGTAGTTTCCTTGGCATGCTTTCTCTCTTTGACCCAATATATAGGGGAAACTCCACCAAGTATAGAATTGGATGAGATGTGCATGAAATTCATTTTCATATCTATATGCACATATTTATGTGGAGTTTTTCATATGTATTGTTGGTTTGCTAACTCTTTGGTCCCAACGAGTTTGGGAACCATTTTGTTTGTGGTGTTGTTCTTGGAACAACTAGAGATGCATTGGATGCTCGGCTCATTCACAAGGAAGGTGGTGTCACCATGTGCTTATTGGAGTCAAGCTAGGATACTCAATGACCTACTATCTATTACCTTCAATTGGTTTCTTCTACATCCTTCCAATGATATCTCGGTAACAAGTATCTATTCATGCATTCTTTTCTTGCATTCAACCTTGTGTAGGTTGCATCTTGGAATGATATTCATTCCATCTTGTGATACTTGTTTCCTTTCTCAAAGCATCTCAACGATGATCTCATGTTGCTAGTTGTGATGTCTTTGATGGTTGTGTGGTAGGAATTCATTTATATACAATAAGACCTTATCTAGCCATGTGCTATGCTTCCAAGCAAATATCTTATTGGTATATCTATGACTTCCTTTTGGATATCTTGTTCCTTCATGTTGTAGCTATTTTGGGTGTACATCGTTCTTTGTAGATATATATCATCATGATTTCATCTACCTGGAACCTTATACACTTGAGAGAAACTACATCTCTAGATGATATCCTTTCTTTCACGTCCACCTTGTCTTCCTTATGTTATTTCTTTGGTGGCTCCGTGAAAGCTTTTGCCTTGAGTGCGTGTCTTATCTCATTGCATCTTGATGCACTCTTGTGTGGTGAAGATTATTTTCCTCGTGCTTATCTCTACAAGGCTTTTGCCATCTTAATTGGTATCCCTCGTCTTGATGAGGCTTTCATCTTCTATCTTCACCATGGCTTGTCGCAAGCTTTGTTGTTATCTTTTTAGTGAACTTCTGAATGCATTTGCTAGTGGGTGGGTGTGGGAATGATAGGCCTTGCACCGTGTGCCTCATTCTTTCAAGACTTTATTGATGCTTAATGCCCATACGTACATTAGTCTTCTCAAGTGCATTGCCTTGACTCACACACATCATTTTGGTTGAGACCACTCTTAAGTTGCCTCTCTTACTTGTTGCTCAACCATGTGTTTGTTGCAAGTACTAGGCTTAGTTTCCTATATTCTCACTTGCACTTGTTGTAAGTGTCTATTGATTTTGGGGGAGCTACGATCCTATTTTGTGCACTTGGTATCCTAATACAAAAAATTCTTATGTGTGCACAAATCATGGGGAGATTCTGTAGTTTCTTTAGATCACTCCTTTGCTCTTATCATAATATCCTTTATTCATGTGGCTCGTAGGATCATTGGCCTAGTTGGTTCAATTGACATCTTTTGATAGCTTGCTTCAGCAGGTATCTTTTGATTGCTTGATTGCTTGTTTCTCTCTTTGTTATGTCTTTGTGGCATATCTTCCTTTTGTAATCTTTGGGCCTCAATATAGTTTATCTTCCTCCAAGTATTTACCGTTGGATATGTGTATTGCATTCCACTCTCTTGTTGAGAAATACACAAATTATGGAGGAACACAATATATATTGGCCTTCTAAGCTTTTCTCCCATTTTTGCAATCGATGCCAATGGGGGAGAAGTTTCAGAGAGTTTTGTGGAGAAGTTTAGAGAATTCTCTCCTCTTGCTTTGGTTTTGTTCCTAAGCATTTGCATCTCTTACTCATGCATCATTGGTTGTTGCATTGCATGGTGATGCATAATTCCTTATATAAACTCTCTTGAAAGTGATTGTCATCAATTACCAAAATGGGGGAGATTGAAAGAACATGCGGTGCCCCCATGTTTGGTTTTGGTAATTGATGACAATCTCTATAGACTAATGGTTGCCTTGAGTTATATTTGAAGGTTTTGTCCATAGGCTTTTCTTGGAGTACATGTGTTGGTTTCAAGGACAGTTTGTGTTGACCAAGGTGCTATTAAGGAATTATCCAAAGATTGGTCATGTGAGAGTTGAGCTTATTGAAAGCATGTCTTGAATAAGAAGATTGTGTGATCATTCATGTTTACCTTCAAGAAATCATCCAAATGAAGAGAGTTGGAAATATTCAAGGTTGATCAAGACTAAGTCAAGAGTGAATCAAGTTGATCAACTCACAAAGCGTAGAAGATGTACCGAGAGGGATCAAGTGATCCCATGGCATGGTAAGCATTGTCAATTGTGCTTTGTGTACTAACTCATGGTCTATGTGAGAGTTCTATGTGGGGTTAGGTACGTGTTCATGGGCTTGCGTCAATAGGAAGATATCACTCAACCCATGGAGAGGATGACATCAAGTGGTGATCGTCATCAAGATTGTTGTGTGCAAGTTCAAGTGGAGCATCACGGAGAGATCAAGTGCTTGAAGCTTTCCATCCATTGTGGTGTCAATGGACTTGTGAAGATGTGCCGAAGCGTGGCTCACCCATAGTGGAGTACGGAGGAGCAATCATCTAGTCTCCATCGACCCATCGCAATCAAGAAAGATGGTCCATCTTGAGGAGGACAAGATTGTCATCATCTAGCTCAAGTGGATCATGTGCAAGGAAAAGGTTTGCCAGTGATATGTTTTCTATTTTACCGGTCTCATGGTGGTAGTTGGGAGACCGGGTTATAGGATCGATAGCTGTACTATCAAGGGGGGCTCTCAAGTGAGTAGCTTGATCGTATCGTTTGTCGAGAGGTCAAACCATTGCATCCTTGCATCATGTTTCTTCGTTGTTGTTTGGTTCTCCTTGTGAGTCTTAGAGCTTATGGTCATCTTGATGACAAGCTTGAGTTCATCGAAAACGGAGTTTGCATGCGTCTTCTATGATGTTTTCGGTGTTGGAGGTTTTACCGGTCTTATCCGAGGAAGGGTTCTCACCATTTTCTTTTGTGCCTTTTCTCATTTGCTTCTTATTGATATTTATATCAATATTGTGTTAGCCCTTGTCGCTAGCTTTCCAACAAACTTGGTTTCATCGAATTCGGAGTCCGTTTGCAGAAGTTGTGTCAGTTTTGGTGTTCTCAAAAGGCTGCAGCGGTACTACCGCGGACACGAGCGGAAGTATTTTTTTACTACCGCTCTTGGGAGCGGTACTACCGCTTGGAGCAGTACTACCGCGGCTACTTCCGTGGCTACTTCCGCTCAGGACCAAAAACTCGTGTTTTCTCTCTCGTTGGGCTGTTTTGACCGTGCTAAGCGGTAGTACCGCTCCTCCAAGCGGTAGTACCACTTGTGCACGACCTGAGCACATAACGATTGGATTCCGGAGGTCCTATAAAAGGGGGTCTTCTTCCCTAATGAACCTTATCCTTTGAGCTCGTGTTCTTCCCCCATTGTTGACCTTCTTCGAGCTTGCTAACTCTCAATCCCTCCATGGATTCTTGCTAGTTTTTGAGGGAAAAGAGAGAGGAGATCTAGATCCACATTTCCACCAATCACTTTCTCGTCTATGTGAGGGGAACCCCTTGGATCTAGATCTTGGAGTTCTTGGTGTTCTCCTTCTTGTTCTTCCTCTCATTTTCTTCCCTAGCATTAGTTGCTTCGGTTGGATTTGAGAGAGAAGGACATGGGCACTCCGTGTGCCCTTGCCATTGCATTTGGTGCATCGGTTTGAGTTCTCCACGGTGATACGTGGAAGTTACAAGTTGAGAAGCTTATTACACTTGGGTGCTTGGTGCCCTTGAGCTTGTTCCTCTTGGGTGCTTGTGCGCCCTAGACGGTTGGTGGTGTTCGGAGCTCAATCATTGTGGTGTAAAGCTCCGGGCAAGCGTCGGGGTCTCCAATTAGGTTGTGGAGATCGCCCCAAGCAATTTGACGGGTACCGGTGACCGCCCCCAAGGGTTGCCATTTATACGGGTTCGATGACCGCCCTCAAGGGTCCCTTTGTGGAATCACGGCACCTTGCATTGTGCGAGGGCGTGAGGAGATTACGGTGGCCCTAGTGGCTTCTTTGGGAGCATTGTGCCTCCACACCACTCCAAACGGAGATTAGCATCCGCAAGGGTGTGAACTTCGGGATACATCGTCATCTCCGCGTGCCTCGGTTATCTCTTACCCGAGCCCTTTACTTATGCACTTTACTTTGTGATAGCCATATTGTTTCTTGTCATATATCTTGCTATCACCTAAGTAGTTTTTCTTGCTTGGCATAAGTTGTTGGTGCACATAGGTGAGCCTAGTTGTTGTAGGTTTTGTGCTTGACAAATTAACTGCTAGGTTTATTCCGCATTTGTTCAAGCCTCAACCGTAATTATTTTAAAGTGCCTATTCACCCCCCCTCTAGGCGACATCCACGATCTTTCAATCTTTCAACTTAGTTTTCTCTAGGAACACATATAAAAACATAGGGAAGCAACAACGCGATCTATTGATCTACAACATAATTTGCAAAATACTACCAGGACTAAGTTCATGATAAATTAAAGTTCAATTAATCATATTATGTAAGAACTCCCAGTTTGATAGACATCCCTATAATCATCTAAGTGATCGCGTGATCCAAATCAAGTAAACCAAAACCGATCATCACGTGAAATGGAGTAGTTTTCAATGGTGAACATCATTATGTTGATCATATCTACTATATGAGTCACGCTCGACCTTTCGGTCTCACTGTTCCAAGGCCATATCTGCATATGCTAGGCTCGTCAAGTTTAACCTAAGTATTCTGCATGTGCAAAACTGGTTTGCACCCGTTGTAGATGGACGTAGAGCTTATCACACCCGATCATCACGTGGTGTCTGGGCACGACGAACTTTGGCAATGGTGCATACTCAGGGAGAACACTTTTATATTGAAATTTAGTGAGAGATCATCTTATAATGCTACCGTCAATCAAAGCAAGATAAGATGCATAAAAGATAAACATCACATGCAATCAATATAAGTGATATGATATGGCCATCATCATCTTGTGCTTGTGATCTCCATCTTCGAAGCACCGTCCTGATCACCATTGTCACCGGCATGACACCTTGATCTCCATCGTAGCATCGTTGTCGTTTCGCCACCTATTGCTTCTACGACTATCACTACCGCTTAGTGACAAAGTAAAGCAATTACAGGGCGATTGCATTGCATACAATAAAGCGACAACCATATGGATCCTGCCAGTTGCCGATAACTTAGTTACAAAACATGATCATCTCATACAATAAAATATAGCATGACGTCTTGACCATATCACATCACAACATGCCCTGCAAAAACAAGTTAGACGTCCTCTACATTGTTGTTGCAAGTTTTACGTGGCTGCTACGAGCTGAGCAAGAACCGTTCTTACCTACGCATCAAAACCACAACGATAGTTCGTCAAGTTAGTGCTGTTTTAACCTTCTCAAGGACCGGGCGTAGCCACACTCGGTTCAACTAAAGTTGGAGAAACTGACACCCGCCAGCCACCTATGTGCAAAGCATGTCAGTAGAACCAGACTCGCGTAAGCGTATGCGTAATGTCGGTCCGGGACACTTCATCCAACAATACCGCCGAACCAAAGTATGACATGCTGGTAAGCAGTATGACTTTTATCGCCCACAACTTACTTGTGTTCTACTCGTGCATATAACATCAACGCATAAAACCTAGGCTCGGATGCCACTGTTGGGGAACGTAGTAATTTCAAAAAAAATCCTACGCACACGCAAGATCATGGTGATGCATAGCAACGAGAGGGGAGAGTGTTGTCCATGTACCCTCGTAGACCGAAAGCGGAAGCATTAGAACAACGCGGTTGATGTAGTCGTACGTGTTCACGGCCCAACCGATCAAGTACCAAAACTACGTCACCTCTGAGTTATAGCACACGTTCAGCTCGATGACGTCCCTCGAACTCTAATCCAGCCGAGTGTCGAGGGAGAGTTCCGTCAGCACGACGGCGTGGTGACGATCTTGATGTTCTACCGTTGCAGGGCTTCGCCTAAGTAACACTACAATATTATCGAGGAGGACTATGGTGGAGGGGGGCACCGCACACGGCTAAGAGATCCAAGGATCAATTGTTGTGTCTCCAAGGGGTGCCCCCCTCCTCGTATATAAAGGAGTGGAGGAGGGGGAGGGCCGGTCCTCTCTATGGCGCGCCCTAGGAGGAGTCCTACTCCCTCCAGGAGTAGGATTCCTCCCCTTCCAAGTAGTAGGAGTAGGAGTCAAGGAAAGGGGAGAGAGAAGAGAAGGAAGGAGGGGGCGCAGCCCCTCCCCCTAGTCCAATTCGGAGTAGGCCTTGGTGGAGCACCCAGCCTCTCCTCCCTCTTTCCCCTAAAGCCCAATAAGGCCCATATACTCTCCGGCGAATTCTGGTAACTCTCCAGTACTCCAAAAAATACCCGAATCACTCAGAACCTTTCCGATGTCCGAATATAGTCGTCCAATATATCGATCTTTACGTATCGACCATTTCGAGACTCCTTGTCATGTCCCCGATCTCATCCGGGACTCCGAACTACCTTCAGTACATAAAAACACATAAACTCATAATATAACTGTCATCAAAACCTTAAGCGTGCGGACCATACGGGTTCGAGAACTATGTAGACATGACCGAGACACATTTCTGGTCAATAACCAATAGCGGAACCTGGATGCTCATATTGGCTCCTACATATTCTACGAAGATCTTTATCGGTCAAACCGCATAACAACATAAATTGTTCTCTTTGTCATCAGTATGTTACTTGCCCGAGATTCAATCGTCGGTATCTCAATACCTAGTTCAATCTCGTTACCGACAAGTCTCTTTACTCGTTACGTAATGCATCATTCCGTAACTAACTCATTATTAGCTACATTTCTTGCAAGGCTTATAGTGATGTGCATTACCGAGAGGGCCCAGAGATACCTCTCCGACAATCGGAGTGACAAATCCTAATCTTGAAATACGTCAACCCAACATGTACCTTCGGAGACACCTATAGAGCTCCTTTATAATCACCCAGTTACGTTGTGACGTTTGGTAGCTGAGGGAGTCCTGGACTAGGGGGTGTCCGGATAGCCGAACTATCATCGTCGGCCGGACTCCAAGACTATGAAGATACAAGATTGAAGACTTCGTCCCATGTCCGGATGGGACTTTCCTTGGCGTGGAAGGCAAGCATGGCAATACGGATATGTAGATCTCCTACCATTGTAACCGACTCTGTGTAACCCTAGCCCTCTCCGGTGTCTATATAAACTGGATGGCTTTAGTCCGTAGGACGAACAACAATCATACCATAGGCTAGCTTCTAGGGTTTAGCCTCCTTGATCTCGTGGTAGATCTACTCTTGTAATACCCACATCATCAATATCAATCAAGCAGGACGTAGGGTTTTACCTCCATCAAGAGGGCCCGAACCTGGGTAAAACATTGTGTCCCTCATCTCCTGTTACCATCTGCCTAGACGCACAGTTCGGGACCCCCTACCCGAGATCCGCCGGTTTTGACACCGACAGTAGCACACAAAGTATTCCTCCGGTAAACGGGAGTTGCATAATCTCATAGTTATAGGAACATGTATAAGTCATGAACAAAGCAACAACAACATACTAAACGATCAAGTGCTAAGCTAACGGAATGGGTCAAGTCAATCACATCATTCTCCTAATGATGTGATCCCGTTAATCAAATGACAACTCTTTGTCCATGGCTAGAAAACATAACCATCTTTGATTAATGAGCTAGTCAAGTAGAGGCATACTAGTGACACTCAGTTTGTCTATGTATTCACACATGTATCATGTTTCCGGTTAATACAATTCTAGCATGAATAATAAACATTTATCATGAAATAAGAAAATAAATAATAACTTTATTATTTCCTCTAGGGCATATTTCCTTCAAATCAAACACCAATGCAAGTTTGCAGGTTCTACGTGGTCAGTCATCCAAATAGCGTCAAATTTGTACCCGCCAACAAATGTTGCCAATATTTTTGGTCATTGGTTGGACGATATTACAAATAGGTTTAAAACGCTAATAAGGGTGGGAGCGTATGCCTTAATTTGGTCGCTTTGGCTATGTAGAAATGATTTGGTTTTTAATGATAAAAATGCTTCTCCTCTAGAGGTTATTTTCTGGTGTACGCACTCGCTACGTATGTGGTCTATGCTACAATGGCCGGAGTACCAACCGCTGTTCATGATGGTGTGTACGCGATTGGAGCAGGTGGCTACGGAGGTTTTGGCATCTTGGAGTTTGTTCCTCTCCTGCTGCACCCTCATAAGCACCTTCTCGCCGGCCTTCAGCTGGCGCAGCAGATGTTACTTGTCCGGATCTAGTCCGGCACCCTCTGCAATACTATTGTCAGACTAAACGCACACGCCGCACTTCATAAACTACTTATCTTTTCGAAATATGTATTACCAGAGGGGGTCTCTATGGCTCCCCCGGCAGCGGCTAGTGCGGCCTCAAGTTGGGCCTTGCATTCTTGAAGCTCCTGGGACAGGTGGGTATTCTTCTCCGTAAGATCCTGCATAACAAATGATCCTTAAATCAGTTAGTTTAACTATTTCAAGTCTCGGGGGCAACTGGCATATATAACTATTAAAATTCCCCACCCGTATGTCTTTCACATACTGCTCCGTGGCTCTGGTTAAACCATCTTGAGCAGCACGGAGGTGCACGTCTCCTGCATTAAAGGCATTCAATGCCTCGGGGGAGAAACACGCGTCACGAAGAACTGTCCGACGGCGCCTGTGATTCATGGCGCTCTCCACCTCAGACCTGGTGGCGGACAACCTGTCGGCATCCTCCGTTGGAGGAGCATCCGGCTCACGCCTTGGGCTCGCCTCCCCCTCCGGACCAGGTGTTGGAGCCTGGCTGGCGGAGGCTTGGTTGGCAACCTCTCCGGGCACAGTCCGGCGAGCGTTCTTTCTCCTGGAAGAATCATGAGCATTAATATACCTCCCAGGAGTCTTTCCCTTAAAGACAATGGTGCGACATACCTTTGCGGTGACGTTTCGATTCGCGCCGCACTCCTCTTCCGCCTACTGGGCCGCACTGACCCTGGTAGGTCAGTTGCCACGGGCTCGGCTTCCCGCCGTAAAGGCACCGCCTGCGAAGCACCGTTGGTACACGGTGGTCAGAAATAAGCATTAAAAAGTAATGGTGTCAGGACTTCGGTCGTACTCACCTGGGAAGCCGGAGATAAACCGGGGTAGTCAGCCGTAATGGCGACTAGAGCATTGTCTATGCTGAGCTGGTGGAACACCCCGTCAATCAGTTCCACCATTCTGTCCGGATCCTCTCCGGAGGCCGGATCAAGGGATTTTCCCGGATCCTCGGGTTGTGGAGTTGGGCTTTCTATGCCCTCCACATCCCGGTGCAGTTCCTGCGTCGAAATCATAAAGTAAGATACTTATCTTTGAAAGCATGGATCGGATATATAAACGTCCGCTTACCCAACTCCGAGGGTTATTCACGGAGAATCCATTCAATGGACTCGTGCGGAGGAAGTCCTCCTTCTCCCCCTTATACTAGCCGAACAGGATCTTCACCAGATCGGCGGCCGATCCCGGCCCCTTGCGGCCATGACGGGTGGCGTCATTCTCCCCGTTGAAATCCCACATGGGGTGGCCCCTATATTGGAGCGGCTGCACCCCTCGCATAACGCATGTGGCCATGACCCCAATCATGGTCAGTCCGGAATGGGCCAGTAACCTTATCCGGCCCATCAGATATTGGACGCTCCTATCATCTTCCCGTTGAGGGCTCCGCGGACGCCAACTCAGGCGTTTTCTCATAGGAGCGTTGCTAAACTCTGGGAGGCCGATCCAAACTGGATCCGGCAGCAGGGCGTCTTCCATATAGAACCATTCTGAAGGCCAGTCTTCGGACGCCTTCTTCGGGGTTTCGGATAGATATCCGGTCCCGGCGATGCGCCATATTTCGGCTCCGCCCACTTGATATATCGACCCCTCATGAGAACGGGGTACGAGGCAAAACAATCTCTTCCACAACGCAAAATGGGGCTCGATGCCCAAGAACAGCTCGCAAAGAGCTATAAAACCCACGATGTGCAAGATGGAGGCAGGTGTGAGGTGGTGAAGTTGGAGTCCATAGAACTCCAGGAGCCCCCGGAGAAACGGATGTATGGGAAATCTGAGTCCCCTTATTAGGTAGGGGACGAAGCATACCCGCTCTCCTTTGGAGGGATTGGGGACGCTCTCCGCCTGCTTCGCACCCTTGTAGGTGGCCAGTCCGGCTCGAAGCGGAACCATGAAGGCTGGGGGAAGGTATCCCTCTGCTTGGAGCGTCACTAACTCGCTATGCGGGACCGAACATCTCCTCCAATCTCCTGGCTGAGGACTGGGAGCGCGAGAGGAGGAGCCGCGTCGACTGTCCATGTTGGAATGGATTTTTGTTGGATGCGCTTCGATGAGAACTTGCGGAAGGAGGATGGCGTGATTCAGATTTGGATCCTCGCCTCTCTTATAGGCAGCTTATTCGCGCAGCTAGGGGGTAAAATGTAAAAATACCCTGGCTTTTCGCATTCATACGACATGTGGAAGAGGGCCATTATTGGACGTAGAAGCCAAGGAGCCCAACATTTATAAGGAAATCGGACACTGTTCGGCAAACACATGGAATATGGAGGAGAACCCGCCTTGCAAACGCCAACGACAATATACGCGCCGGACTAGTCGTCATTGAAGCCTGGTTCGGGGGCTACTGAGGGCGTCCTGGACTAGGGGGTGTCCGGATAGCCGAACTATCATCGTCGGCCGGACTCCAAGACTATGAAGATACAAGATTGAAGACTTCGTCCCGTGTCCGGATGGGACTTTCCTTGGCGTGGAAGGCAAGCATGGCAATACAGATATGTAGATCTCCTACCATTGTAACCGACTCTGTGTAACCCTAGCCCTCTCCGGTGTCTATATAAACCGGATGGCTTTAGTCCATAGGACGAACAACAATCATACCATAGGCTAGCTTCTAGGGTTTAGCCTCTTTAATCTCGTAGTAGATCTACTCTTGTAATACCCACATCATCAATATCAATCAAGCAGGACGTAGGGTTTTACCTCCATCAAGAGGGCCCGAACCTGGGTAAAACATTGTGTCCCTCGTCTCCTGTTACCATCCGCTTAGACGCACAGTTCGGGACCCCCTACCCGAGATCCGCCGGTTTTGACACCGACATTGGTGCTTTCATTGAGAGTTCCTATGTGCCGTCGCAATCAGGAGGGATGCCTTTTCCCGTCTTTAAAGATGGCGCCGTCGTCAAGGGAGCTTCGGCCACCGGCCAAATTATCCGGCTAGGCGGTTTTATTATGACCGCCAGTTCGGCCACCGCTCCAACAATGACCTCTCAGGTCATCAAAAGCGATCTTCACGTCAACTCGGAATTCGCCAAGCAGCTAGATCCGATGGAGCTCTCCTCTGTAAACGAGCTCTTGGATCGCATCGCCGCCCTGGGAGTTGCTACAGACTACGATCAGATTGGGCTTAAAACCGATCTGAGAGAAATTAACTCTCCCCAGGCTACCCACCACGTTGTTGTGGTAGAGGAACAACGCGGTGACTCTTCTTCTATGTTAAAGACCAGTTATGTCCGGATTCCCGATCCCTCCATGCCGGATTCCCGCGGAGGGACGGACGTCAATCAAGTACTGAACCTAAAGTCAGGCATCGGACCAGATCTGTTGGATAACATCCAGCAATCCAAGCTTCCAAATCCGGAAACTTATCGGCCTTTGAGCCTCAGATTGGGCGGGGTTCCGAATTTAATTCCGCCCGCCCACCCAAACATAAGCAATCTATCTCAAATACGGCAAGAGCCCGATGAAATAGTACGTCAATTCTGGGCCAGATTCCTCCTGGTTATGGACATGATAAAGGACTGCCGTGAGGAAAGCGCAATCTCAATTTTCTGCAACAATTGCACGGACAAAGGAATCATGAACGCCATAAGTCGTCGCGAAGTTACATGCTTCGCCGACCTGGTGACCATAATACAAAAATACTGTGCGATGGAGAGTGCCTGGAAAACCGAAACCAGGTTTTGGGACAAGCCGGCCCTGAACACAACCCTAGTTTGAAATAAAAGGGTGCGTCATACTCAAGCACCTGGGTTAAAAACCAAAAAGCAAAAAACCCCTAAAGGGCACGGAACCATACTGGAGGGATGGCTCAACGGCCCTGTAAAATACATAATACAGAGGGCGCCACTCCAACACATAGCCTTCGAGCATGTTGGATACTACGACAGGTGGCCAAAAGTGGCGAAGGCTTTCTAGCCCTGGATAACCATCCCAACAGTACCAGTACGGTATTAACAGTCTTCGAGACTTTTGCATCAAATAATATGCGGAAACGAACAATCCGCAGCCTCGCCGAAGTCTACCAAGTAGCAACAGCAAATCCATGGAGCGACATGGCTATCACCTTCAATGCCAGCGACGAACCTAAATTCCGAACAGCCCGAGCACCAGCCGCATTGGTCCTCAGTCCGATAGTGGATGGCTTTCATCTTACCAAGGTACTCATGGATGGCGGCAGCGGAACTAACCTCATCTACGAGGAAACCCTCCAAAAAATGGAAATTGACTGGAGGCGCATTGAGCGAAGCAGCACAACCTTTAGAGGAATAATCCCTAGTCGGTAAGTATGCTGCACAGGAAAAATCACACTAGATGTAGTGTTCGGCTCACCGGACAATTACAGGTCCGAGGAGGTCACGTTCCAAGTGGCCCCATTTGGCAGCGGATATCACTCCTTGTTAGGGCGAGAGGCATTCACAATTTTCCGAGCTATACCCCATTACGGGTACATGAAGCTTAAAATGCCCGGGCCCAATGGAATCATCACTCTTGTCAGTGATCCAGATATAGCACTCCGCGCTGAAAATAAGACAGCCGCACTAGGCCTAGAGGCACTATCTGAAGCCCTAGCGGCAGAGGAACTCATTGCGCTGCGCTCCACGGTGGATAGGGACGATGTGATACTCGATAAGAGATCTAAGTCCACCTCTATTAAACCAGCAGACGAAATAGTCAAATTCCAGCTCCATCCAACGGACCCCACAAAGACGGCCTCCATTGGGGCATAATTAAACCCTGATGTAGAAGCCGCAGTACGAGAATTCCTTCGGGAAAATTGGGACATTTTTGCCTGGCACCCTTCAGACATGCCAGGAATCCCATGCAGGCTGGCAGAACACAGCCTAAATATCCTAAAAGGATTCAAGCCAGTCAAACAGGCTCTTTGGCGATTTTCTGAACCCAAAAGACAGGCAATGGGAGAGGATCTAGCCAAACTCTTAGAAGCCGGATTCATCAGAGATATAAAACATCCGGACTGGCTAGCAAACCTGGTAATGGTACCAAAAAAGGACAAATCCTGGCGCCTTTGTGTCGATTTCAAAGACCTTAACAAGGCCTGTCCAAAGGATCCTTTCCCCCTCCCCTGCATCGACCAAATCATCGATGCTACTGCAGGGCACGATTCATTGTGCTTCCTCGATGCATACTCCAGATACCATCAAATCTAGCTGGCGGAGAAAGACCAGGCCGCAACGGCATTCATTACTCATACGGACCATTCTGCTTTAGCACAATGCCCTTCGGACTCAAAAATGCCGGCGCAAATATCAGCGCATGATTCAAACATGTCTGGCTACCCAGATAGGCAAAACAGTGGAGGCATACGTAGACGATGTGGTTGTTAAGACCAAACACGTCGAAACTCTAGTAGACGATTTGAGGCTTACATTCGACAACCTCCGAGCATACGACATTAAGGTCAACCCGGAAAATTGTGTTTTCGGCGTACCAGCCGGAAAGCTCTTGGGCTTCATTGTATCCGATAGAGGAATTGAAGCAAACCCAGCCAAGATCTGAGCTCTGTCACAATTGGATATCCCAAAAGACCTCAAACAAATACAAAAACTAACTGGATGCGTGGCGGCTCTAAGCCGTTTCATCTCCCGTTTGGGAGAAAAGGCACTGCCCCTCTATCGCCTCCTCCGGCGCACCGAACACTTCGAATGGACGGATGCTGCCACAGCCGGACTCGAAGAAATTAAGGCCATATTGGCAACAAATCCGGTCCTAGCCGCGACCAACCTGGGCGAACCGATGTTATTATATATCGCGGCAACACATCAAGTTGTCAGCGCGGTACTCGTCGTCGAACGAGAAACAGAAGGGCACAAATTCCCTCTTCAAAAACCAGTGTACTACGTGTCCACTGTCTTAACTCCATGCAAGTCCTGGTACCCACATTATCAAAAAATAGCGTACGCGGTGTTCATGGCATCCCGGAAGCTGCGACACTACTTTCAAGAGTGTTCCATAACTGTGGCCTCCGAAGTACCTCTCAACGATATTATAAACAATCGCGACGCGATGGGCAGGATTGCAAAATGGGCCATTGAGCTCTTACCATTTGACATAACCTAGAAACCACGGTGAGCTATAAAGTCGCAAGTTTTGGCTGACTTCATCGCCGAATGGACCGAAGCCGAACTCCCTAAAGAGTACGGCGCATACTCCAATTGGATCATACATTTAGACGGCTTCAAAATGTTGGCTAGCTTGGGGGCTGGCGTCGTCTTGACGTCCCCAACCGGAGACACAGTCCAATACGTACTTCAAATAATGTACACGTACTCCAACAACGCAGCCGAATACGAGGCCCTTCTACATGGTCTCCGGATGGCAATCTCCATGGGTATTCAACGCCTAGAGGTGCGCGGGGATTCAAACCTCGAATATCCCAAGTAAATGGAGACTTTGACGCTAAGGATCCAAAAATGGCAGCCTACCGTAACGCTGTCCTAAAAATGTCAGCTCGGTTCGAAGGACTCGAATTCCACCATGTAGCCCGGGATAATAACTAGGCAGCAGACGTGTTGGCACGCATCGGCGCAAAACGCGACGCCGTCCCTCCAAACATCTTCCTGGAGCGGCTCTTCAAGCCATCCGTATTATGGGAAGAGGAGTCCGGAAATAACAACCCGGAACCAACTGCACTACCCAACACGGAACATTTTGACACAATCGGTGGCTCAGCCAATGAAATAACACCTTCAGCCCACAAAATAATGGCAGTAATTGCCCCGTGGACCGAACCATTCCTAGCCTACTTAATTAGGCAGGAACTTCCCGAAGAGCAAAATGAGGCCCGCTGCATAGTTCGGCGATCTAAAGCCTACAAGGTCCATGAGGGAGAACTTTATAAGAAAAGCACAACCAGAGTCCTTCAAAGGTGTATCTCTGAAGAGGAAGGGCGAAATCTCCTGGCTGAAATTCACGCCGGACTCGACGGGCACCACGCCGCAGCCCGGGCCCTTGTAGGCAGGGCCTTCCGTACATGATTTTATTGGCCGACAGCCCGGGCAGATGCTCAGGACTTAGTCCAACGATGCATCGGTTGCCAGCTCTTTGCTAATCAAAGCCACATGCCACCCACCGCCCTCAAAACTATACCCATCACTTGGCCGTTCGCGGTCTGGGGGCTTGACATGGTTGGACCCCTTAAAGGGGGAACCCACAAGCAAAAATACTTATTGGTCATGGTGGACAAATTCACCAAATGGATACAGGCCAAGCCGGTTAAAACGGCCGAATCCGGACCTGTGATAGACTTCATATCCGGGGTAGTACACCATTTTAGCGTCCCCCACAGCATCATCACTGATAATGGCACGAATTTCACGGCCGACGAGGTTAAACTCTGGTGCAAAAACATGGGCATCAAGCTCGACTATGCTTCAGTCTATCACCCTCAAACTAACGGTCAAGTTGAACGAGCAAATGGTCTAATCATGAGCGGCATTAAACCCAGATTAGTGCGATCCCTCACGGAATCTAACACGCACTGGGTAGAGGAGCTCGACTCCGTACTCTGGGGGCTGCGGACCACGCCAAACCGCACTACCAGATTCACACCATTTTTTATGGTATACGGCGCAGAGGCAGTTTTGCCCTACGATATAATTCATGACTCACCTCGCGTGCGCATGTACGAAGAAAGGGAAGACGAGTTGGATCGGCAGGACAGTTTGGACGCCTTAGAGGAGGAGCACGACATGGTAAAATCCCGTTCCGCATTCTATCAGCAGCAGGCTCGAAGATATCAAAGCAGAGAAGTACGGGCCAAAACTTACAATGTTGGCGAGCTAGTTCTACGCCTGTCGGACAAGAAAAAGGACAAACTTAAGCCCAAATGGGAAGGTCCCTTCATCATCGACCAAGTCCTTACCGGCGGTGCATACCGTCTACGCAACGCATCTAACAACTGACTCGAGCCGAACACATGGAACGCAGCCTGTCTCCGAAGATTCTACGCCTAAGCGCCGGACTCAGAGTTCGTCTCCTTCCTCCGTCCACCTTTCATATTTTTTTCGCTGTCTTTTGTTTCCCTCCTTTTTCCTCCCTCTTTCAGTAAAAGCCTTCGAGGGCTGATCTGCGCATTGTTCGCACACACTCGATGTGCTACTCGCACTCGTTATACCTGGGGGCTTCTTTAACAGAAGCTTATTTATGCGGGCTTAATGCCCAACACATGTGTCATACTTCCGCATGTACCTTTTACTCACCATTATATGCATCGATATGACTTAAGTTTTGGCCAAGCTGGGTTGCCTGGATCCTGTGCTTACCCCTACGTTTCCGATTGTTCGGCTAGGAGGTAAAGGGAGCACCTCTGCGATTGTTACTGCCTGGTCAGCCGGATGTGTACCTCAGACTGGGTGAAGCCGAAGGCTAGCGTTCTTAAGGGAATATTCGGTCGGTGACTTGAAAGATGATTTATTACTTATTTATTTATCTGCCCCCAGATGCTTTTTCTGCTCTTTTCGCAGTCCGGACATGCACTTTAGGGCATGCCTCCCAGGGAAAGGAACCCCTAACGAAACTATTCTCCCTAGAAGATGTTTCTTACTAACCATGTAATATAACATAGCTAGTTGGGCACTTGTCTGATAAAGCACTTATGACCCCTACGCCTGGTCTCCATGCATGCCCCGGTTTTTGTATAACCGTGAGGGTATTCGGACACACTCCGGACTGTTAGGTCCCGAGGTTGAAGCGAAAAGGTCCGCAAAGACAAACGATCTACAATCCGGCTAGAAGGCATTTTACATGTCATTTTAAATTACATCGTCAAACTGACTGATTGTACTCCTCTTCAATCCCATCTAATAGGCTGTCTAGTTTAGAGTCCCGTTGGGAATATTTCGCGGCCAACTCTACTTGGCCGTACATCAGGTTCACGGGGATCTCCTTCCCATCAGGCCCCACAGGTCCGACCTCGGCCATGTGGTTTGGATCAGCCTTCGTGTACCGCGTCTTCACCATGGCCCAGGCCTCCCTGGCGCCTTGACGGCAGGACGATATCTTCCACAGACGGAAGCGCTGCCGTACTCTCTGAAGCTTCTCAGCAAGCCCTCCAAGACCCTCGGGTAGGGAGACGGAAGGCCATAAGGCCTGAACGACGCCGCTCATCGCCTGTCGGACATGTTCGTGCAGTTGCAGCAGCTCGGGAAGAAGGTCACCCGTGGAACCAGGCATTTCCTCCGCCGGACGATCCGTGAGCACACCTACAGACACATTTCTGACAATCGACTTCCTCGCCGAACTATTCTTTTCAAAAGAGTTTGCTCAAGCACTTACTGTAAATGCCGCGACGAAGCCGCCGATTCTCCTTTACGGAGTTAGACAGCTGGACCCGAACATCTTTTAGTTCTTCGCCCAGCTGGGTGTTGGCATCTTGGAGTTTGTTCCTCTCCTGCTGCACCCTCATAAGCACCTTCTCGCCAGCCTTCAGCTGGCGCAGCAGATGTTACTTGTCCGGATCTAGTCTGGCACCCTCTGCAATATTATTGTCAGACTAAATGCACACGCCGCACTTCATAAACTACTTATCTTTTCGAAATATGTATTACCAGAGGGGGTCTCTATGGCTCCCCCGGCGGCGGCTAGTGCGGCCTCAAGTTGGGCCTTGCATTCTTGAAGCTCCTGGGACAGGTGGGTATTCTTCTCCGTAAGATCCTGCATAACAAATGATCCTTAAATCAGTTAGTTTAACTATTTTAAGTCTCGGGGGCTACTGGCATATGTAACTATTAAAATTCCCAACCCGTATGTCTTTCACATACTGCTCCGTGGCTCTGGTTAAACCATCTTGAGCAGCACGGAGGTGCACGTCTCCTGCATTAAAGGCATTCAACGCCTCGGGGGAGAAACACGCGTCACGAAGAACTGTCCGACGGCGCCTGTGATTCATGGCGCTCTCCACCTCAGACCTGGTGGCGGACAACCTGTCGGCATCCTCCATTGAAGGAGCATCCCGCTCACGCCTTGGGCTCGCCTCCCCCTCCGGACCAGGTGTTGGAGCCTGGCTGGCGGAGGCTTGGTTGGCAACCTCTCCGGGCACAGTTCGGCGAGCGTTCTTTCTCCTGGAAGAATCATGAGCATTAATATACCTCCCAGGAGTCTTTCCCTTAAAGACAATGGTGCGCCTTACCTTTGCGGTGACATTTCGATTCGCGCCGCACTCCTCTTCCGCCTGCTGGGCCGCACTGACCCTGGTTGGTCAGTCGCCGCGGGCTCGGCTTCCCGCCATAAAGGCACCTCCTGCAAAGCACAGTTGGTACACGGTGGTCAGAAATAAGCATTAAAAAGTAATGGTGTCAGGACTTCGGTCGTACTCACCTGGGAAGCCGGAGATAAACCGGGGTAGTCAGCCGTAATGGCGACTAGAGCATTGTCTATGCTGAGCTGGTGGAACACCCCGTCAATCAGTTCCACCATTATGTCCGGATCCTCTCCGGAGGCCGGATCAAGGGATCTTCCCGGATCCTCGGGTTGTGGAGTTGGGCTTTCTATGCCCTCCACATCCCGGTGCAGTTCCTGCGTCGAAATCATAAAGTAAGATACTTATCTTTGAAAGCATGGATCGGATATATAAACGTCCGCTTACCCAGCTCCGAGGGTTATTCATGGAGAATCCATTCAATGGGCTCGTGCGGAGGAAGTCCTCCTTCTCCCCCTTATACTAGCCGGACAGGATCTTCACCAGATCGGCGGCCGATCCCGGCCCCTTGCGGCCATGACGGGTGGCGTCATTCTCCCCGTTGAAATCCCACATGGGGTGGCCCCTATATTGGAGCGGCTACACCCCTCGCATAACGCATGTGGCCATGACTCCAATCATGGTCAGTCCGGAATGGGCCAGTAACCTTATCCGGCCCATCAGATATTGGACGCTCCTATCATCTTCCCGTTGAGGGCTCCGCGGGCGCCAACTCAGGCGTTTTCTCATAGGAGCGTTGCTAAACTCCGGGAGGCCGATCCAAACTGGATCCGGCAGCGGGGCGTCTTCCATATAGAACCATCCCAAAGGCCAGTCTTCGGACGCCTTCTTCGGGGTTCCGGATAGATATCCGGTCCCGGCGATGCGCCATATTTCGGCTCCTCCCACTTGATATATCGACCCCTCATGAGAACGGCGTACGAGGCAAAACAATCTCTTCCACAATGCAAAATGGGGCTCGATGCCCAAGAACAGCTCGCAAAGAGCTATAAAGCCCACGATGTGCAAGATGGAGGCAGGTGTGAGGTGGCGAAGTTGGAGTCCATAGAACTCCAGGAGCCCCCGGAGAAACGGATGTATGGGAAATCTGAGTCCCCTTATTAGGTAGGGGACGAAACATACCCGCTCTCCTTTGGAGGGATTGGGGACGCTCTCTGCCTGCTTCCCACCCTTGTAGGTGGCCAGTCCGGCTCGAACCGGAACCATGAAGGCTAGGGGAAGGTATCCCTCTGCTTGGAGCGTCACTAACTCGCTATGCGGGACCGAACGTCTCCTCCAATCTCCTGGCTGAGGACTGGGAGCGCGAGAGGAGGAGCCGCGTCGACTGTCCATGTTGGAATGGATTTTTGTCGGATGCGCTTCGATGAGAACTTGCGGAAGGAGGATGGTGTGATTCGGATCTGGATCCTCGCCTCTCTTATAGGCAGCTTATTCGCGCAGCTAGGGGGTAAAATGTAAAAATACCCTGGCTTTTTGCATTCATACGACATGTGGAAGAGGGCCATTATTGGACGTAGAAGCCAAGGAGCGCAACATTTATAAGGAAATCGGACACTGTTCGGCAAACACATGGAATATGGAGGAGAACCCGCCTTGCAAACGCCAACGACAATATACGCGCCGGACTCGTTGTCATTGAAGCCTGGTTCGGGGTCTACTGAGGGAGTCCTGGACTAGGGGGTGTCCGGATAGCCGAACTATCATCGTCGGCCGGACTCCAAGACTATGACGATACAAGATTGAACACTTTGTCCCGTGTCCGGATGGGACTTTCCTTGGCGTGGAAGGCTAGCATGGCAATACGGATATGTAGATCACCTACCATTGTAACCGACTCTATGTAACCCTAGCCCTCTCCGGTGTCTATATAAACCGGATGGCTTTAGTCCGTAGGACGAACAACAATCATACCATAGGCTAGCTTCTAGGGTTTAGCCTCCTTGATCTCGTGGTAGATCTACTCTTGTAATACCCACATCATCAATATCAATCAAGCAGGACGTAGGGTTTTAGCTCCATCAAGAGGGCCCGAACCTGGGTAAAACATTGTGTCCCTCGTCTCCTGTTACCATCCGCCTAGACGCACAGTTCGGGACCCCCTACCCGAGATCCGCCGGTTTTGACACCGACAGTAGCACACAAAGTATTCCTCCTGTAAACGGGAGTTGCATAATCTCATAGTTATAGGAACATGTATAAGTCATGAAGAAAGCAACAACAACATACTAAACGATCAAGTGCTAAGCTAACGGAATGTGTCAAGTCAATCACATCATTCTCCTAATGATGTGATCCCGTTAATCAAATGACAACTCTTTGTCCATGGCTAGAAAACATAACCATCTTTGATTAATGAGCTAGTCAAGTAGAGGCATACTAGTGACACTCAGTTTGTCTATGTATTCACACATGTAATTCCGGTTAATACAATTCTAGCATGAATAATAAACATTTATCATGAAATAAGAAAATAAATAATAACTTTATTATTGCCTCTAGGGCATATTTCCTTCAAATCAAACACCAATGCAAGTTTGCATGTTCTACGTGGTCAGTCATCCAAATAGCGTCAAATTTGTACCCGCCAATAAATGTTGCCAATATTTTTGGTCATTGGTTGGACGATATTACAAATAGGTTTAAAACGCTAATAAGGGTGGGAGCGTATGCCTTAATTTGGTCGCTTTGGCTATGTAGAAATGATTTGGTTTTTAATGATAAAAATGCTTCTCCTCTAGAGGTTATTTTCTGGTGTACGCACTCGCTACGTATGCGGTCTATGCTACAATGGCCGGAGTACCAACCGCTGTTCATGGTGGTGTGTACGCGATTGGAGCAGGTGGCTACGGAGGTTTTTTCCGAACATGGGTGGCAGCATAACCTACGGATCGATCCACCACCTTCTACGATATAGGCATAGTGTCGGTCTAAAGGACTCTACTATTGTCGATTTGTCGATTTTTATTTCATGAATTTTTGTCAGACTTCTGGATTTGGCTGTGTGCATCTTAGTTATGCAGAGGCCAGGTGTTACTCGTAATGCTTAGTATCAGCTTGATGCTACATTTTGAGATAATAAAGTCGCCCTTTATCGAAAGAAAAATCAAGGCCCTAGTCACGCCCCCGGTTGCTGCCCCCAAGGCGCCACATTGGGATAAAAATGGAGTGGAAACTTTCTGTTTTTCTGGAGGAAAAATGGGAACGGAGAGGAAATATGAAAACGGAAACAGAAATTTGCAAAATGGAAGTGGAAATGGAATTTTTTATGCGGAAAGGGAAACAAAAATGGAATGGTGTTTTTCGGTGCAATAGACATGGAAACGAAACTTTCCGTTTCCGTGAATATGGAATTTCCGTTTTACTATAGACCTATGTCTCCTTTGTGGCCCAACCACCAAACAACACACAATGATACAATTAGTAGAATGAATCCGAGGCACAACTTCTACTACCACACATGTACTCAGCTTGACTCTATATATAATTGTTTAGTACTACTACAATACTACACTAAGTTGCTAACATAATGATATTATTCTGTAGCCATGTTAGCAACTCATTATATTTGTTTGTTTTTGTGTGTATTTGTCTATGATTAACAGGTGCTTTAAGTTCCGGTCAATGCTACTTCTGTTTGCGTGTCCGCTTTGTATTCGCTTCGTGTCCGTTTCTGGTAATATCTGTTTTCGTATTCATTTCCGGGGTTTCTGTATTCGTTCCCGCTTCTGCAAAAAAATATGAAAACAAATGTGGTAGCACTCAGTTTTGTCCGTTTCTGCTCCGTTTTCATCCCTAGTGCCACATATTCAAACTTGGTCTGTTCCCGCTCTAAAAACGCCACAATCCGATAATCAGCGCAACAGTTTGGCGATCATTACCTTGCCACAATTCGGCGATCAAATAAAAAGTATGGTGCACAAAAAGAAAGGACACACAGGGAATGCATCAAACGGCGGTGTCGGCCTCCGGCATTTGAGGAATCGGCTTCGGCGTGAGCGGGCTGGGCGGCGTCGGCATGGCTTCTGTGCTGGGCAGCATCGGCGCGGCTTCTGTGCTGCTGGGCATCGCGGGGGCATCATCACTCGGGCTTGGCGACAGCATTGGCATCGGCGTCACCGGTATCTGGTTCAGGATGAGACCGCGATCCGCCTGGTACCACGCCTTGAACTTTTCGTCACCGCTCTGGAGCATGTCTGTGCCGCCCATCAGGAAAGCCAGGTTGGTGTTCCTCTTTTTCGCTGCGATGTTGGTCCGGAGTAAGTCAACGTTGGTCCAGAGCAAGTCGAGTTTGACGGCGTTGTTCGTCATCAACACCGTCCACCGCGCCTCGGTTTTCTCTTCCCGCTGGGCGGCCCAGGCCTTGGCCTCAGCGAGGCAATGCTTGATGGACTCTTGCCCACGTGTGGTAGCCGACTCGGCGTGTTTCGCCTTCTTGGCTCCTTTGTTGCCGTCTGGGTGCCCGTCGGCCGCACTCGGTGTCGGCGCGTCCGGCTTGTACGTCTCCTTTGCCTTGGCGAGGGTGCACCCAACATCCTCCCACTTCTCGCACTTGTCGATCCGCTTGAAGACGTGGAGGTACTTGAACTCTTGGTCGTTGTTGTCCTGGCGAAACATGGCGAACATCCACAGCAGCTGCGCCGAGGCACATCAGCCAGCAGGCCTGCACACGGCGAAAAGAATAGGAGAGAGGCCGGCGTGCTGTACCTGATCCTCGACGCTGGCGCCGCACTCCTAGCGAGCCGCGATCTCCTCGACGATCCCATGTCATTTGTTGCACGCCGTTTGGATGAGCCCCCAATGGTTCGCCATCGCTTTCGACCCGCACTGCATGTAGACGCCTTTGAAGTAGGGGTCGACAAGCTTGCGCTCGTCAAACTCGGCCTTGATGCGGTCCCAATACGTCTCGATGCTATGGTTCATGCCGGTGATCAGGTCGAGCCAGACGACTTTCCACGCTTCGGCGAGGCACTCGTCCTTCTTGGACGCCCACTTGATGCATGGCTCGCCGGTCCTGGCTGCCCATTTCTTCTTCTTCTTACCTTTCCTCACCGGAGCAGGCGCCTCCTCCTCCGGCTCTTCCTCGCCGTAGTCGATCTCGCCGCCCATGTCGTTGTTGAGGTCAATTGTGTCGCCTTGGGCAGCAAACCCGGGGGAGGCGGCGGCGGCAGCCGAGCCGGCTGTGATGATGTCTTCCATGTCGGCCTCTGTCGTGGCGGTGTCGCCGAGATGCGGCGAGGAGGCTTTGCTGGCTCCAGGACGCGTGCGGGCCATGGCCACTAGGTGGATTCATCATCCCCGCGCGAGCCGCCTCGGTTTTTTAGGCCGAGCGCTCCGCCACCGCTGTAGCCGCAAGCGCCGCCCTGTCCCGGGCCTTCTTGACCCTGTTGCGCCTATCGGCAGTGACGGCATCCCGGCGCTAAACTTCCGCCTTCCAGTCGGCGTTAGTCATGCCCCGGAGCTTAGACGGCGGCGCCCTCTGCATCCTCTGCTTCGGTTGGGTGGCGGCGGCGGTTGTGGTATCCGTCGCGGCGCGGGGGAACACGTACTTCTTCGGCGGCAAGGCGGCCGGCTTGAAAGGAAGGAGGAGGAGATTGGCGGGAGGAATGGAGAATGAGAGGGAAGCCGAGGGGGGAAGCGGGAGGAAACTGTGGGAAAAGGGCCTCCTCTTACCGATAGAGCGGCCCCATGCCCCTTTTCGCTTCTGCCGGCGCCCCCAGGCGACCCCCGGGTGCTTCGGTTTGGCTCGGGGTCGCCGGCTGTTAATTCGTCCCAAAACGGCGCTAAATGAGATCATGGGGCGCGACTGGGCCGATTTTCGGCAACCGGCGCTAAAAGTTGGGAAAATTTTATTTTTGCCACTCTAGATTTTGCCAATTTTCCTTCTGCCACTCTAGATTTTGACATTTCACTTTTGCCACTCTTAGTTTTTGATAATTATCACAATTGCCATTCCCGTGGCAAAAGGAAAATTTTCAGAGTGACAATTGTGATAATTATCAAAAGCTAAGAGTGGCAAAAATGAAATAAAATTATTTTGCTTTTGTCACGGGAATGGCAATTGTGATAACTGTTAAAAACTAAGAGTGGCAAAAATGAAATGTCAAAATTTAGAGTGGCATAAGGAAAATTGGTAAAATCTAGAGTGGTAAAAACAAAATTTTCCCCTAAAAGTTTGCCTTGGGGGGGCCACTGGGGAGACGGCTGGAGATGCTCTAAAGGAATGGTGAACAGTAAAAAATAGAAAACTTCTCACATTCCTACAAATTTCACGGGATTTGCAACATTTACACAGAACCATTTTTTCGCTCATGCCCGAGGTGATGCACGGAAAGGGAGCATGCAGCGAATTAAAAAATTGGAATATGCCCATGGGCTGAGAGAGAGAGAGCACAGCCTAATAAAAAAATTGAGGAAAGCTTAATTGGGCCCACGATTCCTCTAGCACATTACTGCTCCCCCGAATGACTGGTCTGGTTTCTTGTTCCTCTGTTTTGTAGCTGCATTGATTTCAATCCTAAGTTTTGGATACCTCCACGCCGAACGCAATCTAAAATTTTTCTTCGGATTCAATATTTGTGACAACTTTAGTTTTTAGTATCATCCAAAGAATGGGGAAGTGTAGGTGACAATTCTTCACTTAGGGTTTGTTCGGCTCACAGGAATTCCAGAGGAAACTTTGGAGGATATAGTTCCACTGGATTTTTCACGTTAGCTGCGTCGGAGTAAAGGAATGGTGAACAATAAACCATAGAAAACTTCTCATATTCCTACAGATTTCACGGGATTTGCAACATCTACTCAGAATCATTTTTTTCGCTCATGCCCGAGGTGATGCGAGCATGCAACGAATTAAAAAATTGGAACATGCCCATGGGCTGAGAGAGAGAGAGAGAGAGTACACAACCTGATTTTTTTTTGAGGAAAGCTGAATTGGGCCCACGATTCCTCTAGCACATTACTGCTCCTCCGAACGCCTGGTCGTAAGCTTCCATCTGGTTTCTTGTTCCTCTGTTTTGTAGCTGCAGTCATCTTTTATTCCTACTATTGATTTCAATCCTAAGTTTTGGATGCCTCCACGCCGAACACAGCCTTAGTTGGTTTGCCCTTGCCTGAAACCCTTTCTTCGTTCACACTTGCTTTCAATATCATGCACACGGAGAGCCATTGTCCAATGATTGAAGGAAACACACAAAAGTGATATGATGTTCGTGGTTGAGCAAAATCAAAAAGGGAGAAACCCTAGCCGCGGCTCCTTCTCCACCAATTGTTGCCTAGCTCTCTTCCCCAGCGCTCTCTTCCCCAGCCTGCCGCCGGTGGCCGCTCCGGCCCCGGCGTCCACCTCTCTCTCTTCCCTCTGCCGGGTGCCACTCCGGCCCCGGCGTCCACCTTCCCTCCGGCCATGGCGTCCGGTTCCAGCAGTCCTCCTTCGGTGTCCTCCTCCATGCGGCCTGTGGTGTCTGGGCTAGGGCTCTCTGCCTCCCCCGGGTCGGCGCGCTCCTCGTCCGCCGGTGCGGCTACCCTGGTGGCCGGGGCGGCGGCACCCGAGGCAGGGTGGCGACGGCCGGGTCCGTCTCGTAAGGCCATGTGGTGGCGGCGCCGGGCTCTGAGGCGCCAGCAGGGGGCTGGTGTCCAGAGGCGTGCAGATTCGCCGACTTCTTCGGAGAGGAGGCAGATTACCCCGGATCTCTTCGGGCTCTGCTTCAGGTGTTTCCAGGATGGGCATCAGCGTCAAGAGTGCACAAAAGAGCCTCTTTGCATCAGGTGTGGGTTTGCGGGGCATGTCTCGTCGCAGTGTACGCTCCCGCGCAGCCCGATGTCGGAGGAGGAGCTCCGGCGGGCGGTCATCGCCAAGGTGGCCAGGAAGGAGCCGGTAGAGAGTCGGTCACCATCTCCGGAGGTGGGGGTGCTGGTGCCTAGGCAGAGCATGCCACCGGCATCGCTCTCGCCAGGCGCGCCCACCCCCGCTCCGATGGTCGCGGACGCTGCTTTCTTGGCGGCTCCGTCGGAAGTTTGCATCTTGCAGCGCTCTGCTGGGATGGATGACCTCGAGCGGAGGCTGAAGATGGCGGTTGTGGCATATGTGGGGGGTCCAAGGCCGCCGGTGTCTTGCGACGACGCGGCAGTTGCTCTCTCGGTCCAGTTGGGGGTGCCAAGGCACAAGTTCTCCGTCCACAAGTTCCATCCGGAGGATTTCCTCGTGGTGTTCGCCGCACATGAGTTCAGGAACCGCGCTCTCGCCGTGCCTTTCGTGGAGCATCTGGGTGTCAAGATCTTCATCAGACCATGGCTTCGGCAGGCGCAAGCGGCGTCGAGGATTATGCGCACCCATGTTGATCTCATGATTGAAGGGATTCCCTCTCACGCATGGTCGCAGGAATCGGCGGCAGAGCTTCTGGGCAGCTCCTGTCTCATCGAGAGTCTGGCCCCAGAAACGATGAGCAGAGAAGATCTCTCCTTGTTCAAATTGCGTGCTTGGTGTGTGGATCCTGACGAGGTGCCTGTTTTCCGTCGACTGTGCGTGCCGGAACCGCCGGAGCCGGAGGTGCAGCAAGTCAAGTATCGGCAGCTTCTGGAGTACCCGATCTTAATCCACATTAGTCGTATGCGCGATTTCACAACCCCTGAGAATTGGAGGAGGGATGCGAGCTCGGGTGACAGTGGGCAGAGTGAATTGCCTGATGATTCTTTTGGTTCGCATCCGGGTGGAGACTGGGTTGTGCAGCCATGGATGCATGATGTCAGGGATGATCGTGGGGCGGGGAGGCAGCTACCAGGGCCGGCGGCCGGAGAGGGCCGCGGTTCCTACCGGCAGGCGCTGGTGGGGAGGCTGGGCCCCTCGGATTGGAGGATTCCTTCCACGTCGTCTGGTGCGCCAGTGACGATTTCTGCTGCTGGGGGGGGCCACTGGGATGCAGACTGTCGGGAGACCAAGACCAAGACCGAATGATTCAAATGCGAATCGTCCTGGAGGTGTGAGGGCGAATATGGTGGCGACACATGGCGAAGCAAGTTTGGCTGCCACTGCTGGACCGAGCGGCAATCAGGATGCTGGTTTGAGTATGATTGGCGAGCAACTGGTCAGGGAGGATCCCGAGGTGGATAAGGGGCCGGTTTTGGTCATGGATGGCCAGCTGGCGGGGGCAGGGTTGCCTGTCCGGACGACTGACCCCACACAGCACACTAATCCAGACGATTTGGTGGGGGAGGCTCTGTCGGTCCGGTCGGCAGACCCCACGCAGCACGTTATCCTAGAGGATCGGGTGGGGGTGGCCCTGCCACGAAAGGGCACTGTGGAGTTGGTGACTGAGGCTCCGGACCCGGTGCGGATGGCCACAGCTGAGGCTGCTGTGGGATTGGGGGTAGAAGGTAGGATCGGAGCACAAACGATCCAGGAGACAACTATCGACCAGCAGGAGGATGGGATGGTTCGGGATGGGGACCAGGCCCAGGCTGTGGGCTGGGACCCAGTGACAGAGATCATGCAAACTGATGTGGTGCTCGGGATTGATGCCGCGCACATGCAGGATTTGGCATCGGATCCTGAGCATCTACCGCTACAGGAGAATGACATGACCACGTCCAGGGCACATGCATGCGAGGGCACTTTGGTGCATGGGCGAGAGCTTGTTCTTCATGGAGAGAACCAGGATCAGACTGGCATGCCTGCCGTGCTTCCTTCCAGAGAGCAAGTTGCAATTGGGAACATCAAATCCTTTTGCGCAGGGTTATTGAAAAAACTCGCGCCGCCACTTCTCAAGGAAATAGAAGGGATCCGAGGTGTGAGGGCAGGGCAAGATCCATTCACGCCGCGACGGGCTACCAGATCAGGATGTGGCATAGGGACGAGGAAATCTAAAGCGACAATGGCGGAGGCAGTTTTGCTGAAAACACTTGGTATTGTAGGGGATGATCTAGCGGTCTCGGAGGACGCGCGAGGTCAACTACGATCGGTGTTTGACTCGCCACTTCAAGAAGGCCAGCTTAGGGCAATTGCTGCAATCTTCGGCAAGGTGATCCCGACGAACCTGACCCAAGAGTTGATGGAGGTGGCACCAGAGACGGCAATCCAGGTCTAGTGGGTGGCCGTGTGACATGGGGAGTCTGCATTCTCCAATGTCATACAACGCTATGGAGGTGGTGTGTTGGAATGTCCGAGGGCTGAACAGCCCTGACAAGAGAAAGGCGCTCCGGGAGTTTGCTGACACGGTGCATGTCGCGATAATTTGTATTCTCGAAACGAAACTAGAGGTTGTTAACCAGTACACTATGTTGCAATGCATTGGGCCATCGTATGATGGATTTGTGTATCTTCCGGCGTTGGCGACTAGAGGTGGAATCTTCATTGCGTGGGATTCCACGAGAGTTAATCTCTCTAACTTTGTGAATGATACTAATTTCATCACAGGCTACGTCCTGCCAAGGGAGGGCAACGCGTGGTGGCTTACGGTGGTGTATGGGCCACAAGAGGATGCTCAGAAGGTTATGTTTCTTGAGGAGCTGGCGGAGCGACATAGCTACTGCCCTGGACCGTGGTTGGTGATTGGGGATTTCAATATCATTCTGCACGCTGCGGATAAGAACAATTCGCGGATTGATAGGAGGATGATGGGGAAGTTTAAGAAGTTTGTGGATGATAATGCACTTAAGGAATTGTTTTTGCACGGGCGCAAGTACACATGGAGCAATGACAGGGAGAGGCCTACTCTAACAAAGATCGATAGGGCATTTGCGTCGGTTGATTGGGAAATGGACCATCCGGAGAGCCTACTGCAGGCACTTTCAACCTCACATTCTGATCATTGTCCGCTATATTTGTCGCTGGAGGAGCATTTGCAGTCGAAAAGGAGATTCAGATTCGAGCTGTTTTGGACGAAAATGGAGGGCTTCTTGGACATGGTTAAGGAAGCATGGATGTGTGAGGAGGAGATCACAGATCCCTTCATCAGACTGGATGTGCTTTTGAGGAACACTGCGCGCCATCTCACCGCATGGGGACAAAAGAAAGTGGGCAATATAAAGATGCAGATTGCAGTAGCTAATGCGGTCATACTTCGCTTCGATGTGGCACAGGAACAGCGACTACTCTCTGAGGAGGAACGGTGGCTCAGGAAGACCTTAAAACATATGGTGCTAGGTTTGGCTTCATTGGAAAGAACGATAGCGAGGCAACGATCTAGGGTTCGATGGCTTAAAGAGGGGGATGCAAACACACAATTGTTCCACTTGATTGCCAATGGCAGGAGGGCAAAGAATTTCATTCCGGCTATTTCCGTGGATGGACAAGTCATTGCAGATCAAGCTGGCAAAGAGGAGGCCTTCTATTCGGCATATCAGGATCTCCTTGGGAAGGATACTGCAAGGGAACACACATTAAACCTGGAAGCGCTGGACATTCAGTCTATGGATCTCTTGGAGCTGGATCGGCCTTTCAGTGAGGAGGAAATCTGGGTTGTTATTAAGGATCTCCCCTCAGACCGCGCTCCAGGACCGGATGGATACATTGGAATCTTCTTCCAAATGGCTTGGGGTATTGTGAAGAGGGATGTTATTGCTGCCCTCCAAAAACTAGTCCTGGGCAATGGGAGGGGCTTTGGAAGGCTTAATCAGGCGCTTATCACATTAATACCTAAATCCCCGGAGGCTTGTCATGTTCAGGAATTCAGACCAATTAGCCTGGTCCACAGTCTGCCGAAGATAGCATCCAAGTTAATGACCACTAGGCTAAGGCCACGCATGGGGGAGTTGGTACACATCAACCAGTCAGCTTTTATAAAAGGAAGAGCACTGCATGACAACTTTCTTCTCGTGAGGCAAATGGCAAGAAGATTACATCAAAGGAAGGCGAAGGGAGTGTTGCTTAAATTGGACATATCACGAGCATTTGACTCCTTGTCTTGGCCGTTCTTATTCGAGGTGCTAAGGGCAAAAGGGTTCCCGGAGGTCTGGCTATCTTGGTTGACAACACTGTTGTCTTCTGCTAGCTCTCGAGTAGTGGTAAATGGCTGTGCGGGCAAGAAATTCGTGCATGTTTGTGGTCTGCGACAAGGTGACTCTCTGTGTCCACTCCTATTCATCATTGCAATGGATGTCCTCACCGCGATCATGAAGAAAGCGCATGACGAACAAGTCCTGAGCAGATTAAATGGATGTGGGCCAATGCAGAGGCTCTCCCTATATGCGGATGATGTAGTGATGTTCATCAAGCCGACCGCTACTGACATCTTATTTGTGAAAGAGATTCTTGACATATTTGGCATGGCATCGGGGCTAAGTGTTAATTTTGCTAAATCCTCTGCCATCCTGATTAGAGGAGAGGAGGGTGACGAGGAGCTGATCCAAAGTGCATTGCCATGGAAGCTTGGGCATTTTCCGTGTAAGTATCTAGGACTACAACTCAGCATCAAACCGCTGACTCGCTCGGAGTGGCAGCCCATGGTGGACGCAGCGCTTAAAATCCTGCCTGGGTGGCAGCGAGGGATGGTCACGAGACCAGGCAGACTCATCTTGGTGAACCAAGTGATGCGGGCCAGAGCCACACACCACCTGATTGTCGCGGAAGCTCCCAAATGGGCTCTGGACAGGATTGATAGTGGCTGCAGGGCATTCTTTTGGGCAGGCACAGAGGAGATTCAGAGAGGCAAGTGTGTAGTTTCTTGGAGACGTGTATGCCGACCTAAATACCTTGGTGGTTTAGGTGTGATAGATCTGCAAAAACAAGGCATTGCACTTAGACTGAGATGGGAATGGCTCCGAAGAACAGACGCTGCTAGACCTTGGCAGGGACTACATCTGACAGCGGACAAGAGAGTTATGGAGTCATTTGCGAGCCTAGTCCAATGGCAGATAGGAGATGGAAAAAGGACGTTGTTCTGGAAAGACAGGTGGATCAGAGGATACAGGATTGAGGAAATCGCCCCCCTGGTTGCAACCAAGGTGAGAACTCAAGTTGCAAATAGGAGATCTGTGCAGGAGGGTTTAGCCTCGCACGCTTGGACAAATGATATCGTGGGAGACATGGACACTGATGGACTGGCGCAGTTCATTCAGTTATGGGAAGTACTGATGGAGGTGCACCCCACCGCGGGCATTGAGGATAAACCAGTTTGGGCTTGGACAGCACATGGGGACTACTCTGCGGTTTCGGCATATAAGATGCTCTGTGAAGGAGGCATCAGGTTTCAGCTATCCTCGGCCATCTGGAAGAATGAAGCGCCACTAGCATGCAAAATCTACGTGTGGCTAGCTGTCCAATACAGGCTGTGGACATCGGATAGGAGATTCAGGCATGGGTTACAAGATAGGACCTCTCCTTGCTACCTATGTGATCAAGAGGAGGATAATGTGGATCATATTCTACTTCAATGCATGTACGCACGGCAAGTCTGGTTCCAGTGCTTCACCAGGGCTAATATCAACCTGGCCCTGCTTCCTACACAGCACGCAAGGTTGGAGGATTGGTGGGCAGCAGGGAGGAAGCAAGTTGTCAAGTCCAAGAGGAAAGGCTTCGACACGCTCATAGCTCTCATTTGCTGGTGTCTATGGAAACAAAGGAATGGCAGGGTGTTTGGTGGAGCTAGGATTCTAAATGAAGGGGGAACGACTGAGCTTATATTCGAAGAACTAAAGCTTTGGGCTGTGGCAGGAGCTAAAGGAGTTCAACAATTTTTTGAGTAATCGCGTTAGGTGAGGGAGTGGAGTGTGTTGGAGCTTAGACACATGTTGATGTGATCTTTGCATTGTAATCTCTTGTAAATATTCTCTGTCTTGTATAAAGCTAAGGTACGCCGTTGGCGTACTCTCGAAAAAAAAAGCAAAATCAAAAAGGGAAAGTCATTCCCACATGCATACATTTCCATGACCTTCAAACTGAAGTAAAAGTTGGATACTGAGTTTGGTAACTATTTAAACCCAAGGGAAAATCCAAATAACTTATTCTCGCAATATTAGTAAGAAACGAAATTCTTTTTACCATCCTCACTATGTGTATAACTCCTTGCTGCAATTTTTGCCTAACATTTATATTTACAACAAGAGGTGAATTACTTTCTTTTTAAGGAAATTAGTAGATTCTAAATCTAGTTCCTTCTCGCTATTACCTTAACCAAAAATGTTGCGGCGCAACAATAGCAATAGCAGGAGCATTACCTTAGTGTTAAAGAAATCCGATAGGCATCCTTGACATCCTCGTACAAGTTGTCTCCTCTGACCATGACGACAACACACGGTCAAGCTTGCCCAAATCTTCGGCTTCACCGACTAGCTTTGCCTGATGATGTTCACGTTGTGGGAGTCTTGCTATTTTCCGAAGCCTGCTCGGGGAGGGTACTCGACAGTTGGTTGCTTTTGTACACGTACGAATTGCCCATTGGGCCAATCGAACCTCACATGGAAAATTATATGTCCACAAAGGAATGATGGTGATCACATATGAGAAGGGAATGATCTATTAATTTCATCCTTTTTCATACGTTCATCATCCATAAATTATCCAAACACAAACATATGGGACCAACGTAGAAGAGAATAACAAACTTGACGCTATAGCGATCGGAGTTATGCTGGAGCTGGAGTTGTAGGGACATTCCATGCTCAAAGCCTCTATGCGGAGGCCGGGGAGCTCCCCCTTTTCGAAAAAAAATGCTCAAAGCGTCTCCCTTCCACCTTACCCTCGTTGTTGTACATGCGCACCACCACCATGTGCTCCTCCGCTTCCTCGAGGATTTTGCATAGAGTGGCGTGCACGTCCGTGGATGCAACCTCGATGCCTTGAGCACATAGCTGCTCGCCCCATCTCATGACTCACAAGGGACCCGGCATAAACAGGTATGGAGGTTAATCTGAGAGAAAGGTAGTGCACAACATCACCCGGGGCAAGGAGGGGGGACCTTCCGAGGAGGGAGCGCTGATGGGGAAGAAGCTGGAAGTCACGATGTGTGTCGGTGCCTGGCAAGGTAACAGTGGACATCGGCGGCGCTAGGGTTAACACCTATCGTGGATTATGATATGTGTCACCTCGGTGGGATGTTCAATAAAATTTAAGGGAGTCGTCGTGGATTCGCCTGCACCATCGCATGGTCTTAGGCATGGTGATCCACTATCCCCATACTTGTTTTTGTTTGTGGCTGATGGATTATCCTCATTGTTTGGGAAGAATGTTTGGTCTACATATATTTCCCAAGTAAAAGTTTGCCTAAATGCACCTGGAATCTCTCATTTATTTTTAAGCCAATGGACACCAAGCTGAAGACTTGAAGCTTCTTCTGAATACATATGCTCTTGCTACGGGCCCGGTCCAACTAATTAATCCTGCAAAATGTTCTCGTATGTTTGGTCCTGCATATCCTATTATAGAGCCAGATTGTGTTGGTTTGTTCTTCTTCTAACCAAGGTTGCCTTCGAGCCATAATTATTTGCAACGATCAGGTGGAGGAATCTGCTCTGCACTTATTCTGGGACTGTCCCTTTGCGCTGAGATGCTGGGAAATGATTATACCACACAAACAAAGAGACACAAGTGTACCATATGAAACGTTGCTAGCACTAGATCAGTTACCAAAGGAAGTAGGCCTAAACCTAATCATTATGGCATGCTGGTAGATCTGGATGCAAAGAAATGATAAGATCTTTCGACATATTGCTCCAAGTATCATGACGTGGAAAGTAGTCCTCAAGAAAGACCTAGTTTTACTACAACATAAGATCAAGTTCAAGCATAAACAAGCTTACCTAGATTGGATTGAAGCACACTTCTAGTTATCTGATCCTTCCCATGATGTTCCCAAAAAGAGGTATTGGTTAGTTTATAATATTTTCCCTTTTTTTACTCTCTGTTGTACATATTCTTTATTATTAATGAAGATATACCATAGAACGATTGTTCTAGGGTCTTTGCTTCAAAAAAATTATTTGGGTTTGCCTACTCCTAATGGTACAATAAACAAAAGGAG
>NC_041391.1:89201575-89254426 GCF_002162155.2 Triticum dicoccoides | reverse complement strand
GGACTTCGTTTTTCTATATGCAATTATCTATCGAGATTGGTCATAATTATTATTGGGGATTTGAAAGGTTAAGCGTAAAACTCAATGGTTGGGATGGCATCGGATGATAAATCCCAAATCACAAGGAGATATTGGCTTCCAAGATTTCAAGATTTTCAATCAAGCACTCCTCGCTCGCCACACATGGAGGCTTCTAACCATCCCCAATAGTCTATGTGTGTAGGTCCTTATCGCAAAATAGCATCCCCATTGCAAGCTTAAAGATATATATTTTTACTTGTAATCCTTCGCCAACTTGTCAAACTATCTCGTAGGGTCTCGACCTGTTAAAGAAATTCATTGTTTGGCATGCGGGTAGATGTGTTTGTTTGCAACAGCGGTAACGTAAATGGTAAGGGAATCAGTTTACGGTGGGACTGGGACGTAATGGGGTTTTTGCTCATCTTGTTTGCTTGCTGTTCTTCAGGCGACGATGCTCTGCTCCACCAATGGTGTCTGCTCGTGAGTCAGAGGAAAACGAGGGTCGGATCAAGGCGTCCACCGCCGGCAGCGCCGGCGAGTCATGGAGATTGGCACCCGCCACCTGCGCTGGCGCTAAATCAGGGGAGACGTCGACGGCTGAGGTTCTGCTCGGGCCGTCGACACTCGCCAGATTTGTTCGAAGCTTTCCGCCCTGGCAACGCGGTCTGTTTCCGGTGGGGGTTGGGCGGTATCGGTTTTAAGTTGGGCTGTAATTTGTTTGCGGGGTATGTGTTTACGGACTGAGTCAACCAAACATGTTTAACGGAATCAGGTTACGGTGTAATCGGATAGGTAAACGTTTACAAACGGCGCCGTGCCTCTATGGCTCTACGTGTGCATATGGGTTCACCCCACCGCTTTCCCTCATCATCTTATCTCTTTCTGGTCAAGCGCAACCACTCGTCCCCTTCCCAATCCTATCTAATCCCAATCTTCCTCCTCCGCAACCACTCCGCACCGGCCATAGCCAGCCATGCGCGGGTCAATCTCGCCGGCAAGCTGTCCTGCTGCGGCGCTCGCGTAGCTCCTACCTCCCAGCCGCGCTACAGCCGGCTGACTTTTATGCAGCTTTCCCAGGGATGGAGATGACGCGCTCCGGTGCTACAACCGGCTCGCCTTTTTGCTGGAACCGGTCGGAGAAAATGTAGCGTTTTGCAATCGGATGACCAGTACATTTGATTTGCTGGCACCGGATTTTTTGTTTTGCTACAACCGGCGAGTTTTTTTGCTGGAACTGTGTTTGTTTTTGCTACAACGCAATTTTTTATTTTGCTAGAATGCTTGCCAAATTGTTTGCAATTTTGCTACAACCGGCTTGTTGATTTGCTGGAACTGGCTTAATTTTTTGCTACCACATTCATTTTTGGGATTTTTTGCTACATCCTTTCCATGGTGCGATGGCAGAAAAGCTTCATCCGGCGATAGAAAAGCTTCAAGCGGAAACGTGATTTGATACGACCAGTGACATACTGGGTCGATGGCGGAAGAAAAGCTATATCCAGCAAAAGAAAGCTTCAAGCAGCAGTGCAATTGAAGCTTTTTTCATTGTTGGATGAAGCTTTTTTTCGTCGCCAGATGAAGCTTTTTTGTCACCGGTTGTAACTTTTTTTTGGTCGTTCATAGTTTTCCGTCATACGAGTTGAAACTTTTTCTATAGCTGGTTGAAGCATTTTTCGTCACCGATCGTAGCTTTTTTCGTCGTAGGTTGCAGCACTGGGCATCTCCCTAGGCGCTCGATTTTTTTGTTGCAAGCGGGGGATGAGTGTCGGCGAGCACACCGGTGAGCACGCCGGTGAGCTCTGGTCGTCGCCATCGGAGCTACAATGGTTGCCACGGAAGCTACAACCACGTGGGCTGTTGCATGGGCGAAGCCGGTGACGAGGACGGCCATCGAGCGCTGGGACCGGTGACCAAGGCGGTCGGCGAGGGCGACAATCAGAGACGGGGAGGGCAGACGAGAGGGCGGCGACGAGGGAAAACACGTGCAGACGGCGAGACGGGGTTCCTTTTCGCGTCCGCGCTCGCGAGAGGGAGAAGACGATCTGATTTGGATAAAGATCCAACGGATCGGGACGGGCCGATCTGACGGCTAGGGTTGGACCGGCCAAAGCGTTCGGCCGGTGCGCCGGCGCCTAGCTTCGCCCAATCGGATAACGGGTAAAAAGTATCGAACCAAACACATCCAGGAGGTGTTTGTTTAGAGTAGTGGTAATGTAAATGTAAAAGGAATCAGATTGCAGGGTGGAACAACTCTGTAATGGAAAAATCAAAACCTGTTTGGTTGCGGCGTGGTAATGCAGGTCGTTCCCGGCGGCTAGCGTGGCGCCGTTGGATCAAGGGGTAGCCACTACGCTGAACCTGGAGGAGAGGATCGAGGGAGGCAGCGGCGCTGCAGTCGAACGTGATCGAGGGGAGGCGGCAGCGCTGCTTTCAAAGGGATCGAGGGGATGCGGCGGTGCTGGACAAATTGAGGAGAGGAGGGAGTCGTCGGGGGAGGAGGAGGGCTCGTGGATGGCGCAACCCTTACCAGTCAGGGGTGAGCGGTATCGTTCGATAACTGTCCTGGATCTGATTGCGGAGGGATGCCCACCCAAGTTCAAGCCCTAGCTTTGACATACGGTGCTCGAGGAATTTCTCCTATAAAAAAATGCCAACAAGGGTTAGCCTTTGAATTGGTCTCATTTTTAATTACGGAGGGATGTGATTACGGAGGCAAGTAAACAAACGTGCTTAATGTTTTCGTTTACATCGTAAATAGGCGACGGGCAAAAATTGAGGAAACAAACACCTTCTCAGAGCATCTGCATTGGAGGGACAAATGATTAGCTCGCCTTTGGTCCGTCCCTCGGGTGACGGTTCCGTAATTGACGCTGTGGCGACTCGCGGGGCGATTTGGATCTCGCCTCGGGGTCCGACTATGTCCGTCGCCGCCACCGCCTCTCTGCCTCCGGCGCCGCCGTCTAGGGGCGCGGGGTAGCATTAGCGAGTTGATTCCCAGTGCCACCCATCCACCAGAGACCTTTTCCCCGTAGCTAGGGCGGGGGATCGTACACCACACGAGTTTTGCCTAGTTAGGGTTTTAGGACGGAGCTTGGTGGGAGACATGGAGGGAGTAGAAGGCTTGATGAAGGGCCTAAAGCTCTCAGATGCGGAGAAGAAGGGGTTGAGGATCGGTGTAAAGGAAGGAGGGAAGAACCCGGAAGGGCTAGGATCGGGACCGAGGGCGGTGGGGAAGCTGTTCTCGGAGAGGCCAGCACATGCCTCGATAGTCGGCCACACACTGGGGAGGATTTGGTGCCCGATCAAGGGTGTGGACTATAAGGAATTGGACGAGAACATCTTCCTGTTCACCTTCAATCAGGCATCCGGGTGGAGGAGGGCGCTAGAGGAGGGGCCGTGGTGGTTTGATAAGGAACTTCTGGTGATGGAAGAATATGATCCGGAGAAGACGCCTGATGAGTATGACTTCAGTTTCATTCCAATCTGGGTGAGGGTTTATGGTCTGCCGGTAGGGTTGATGAACACGGAGGTAGGAGAAAAGATAGGAGAAGACATTGGTGACGTGGTAGACATGGATGGTGGCCCAGATGGCACGGTTGCCGGCAAATTCCTTAGAATAAAGGTCAGACTAGATATAAGCAAGCCGTTGATGAGAGGTTTTCTGCTGGATAGGGGTGAGAAGAGTAGTGCGAAGGACATGAATATAGATGATTGTGGTGGCAGTAAGAAAAGGGAGGTGCTGTGGTGCAGATTTGAATACGAGTACTTACCAGACTTCTGCTACACTTGTGGCATCATTGGTCATCGGGAGAAGGAATGCAGTACCAGAGTAAAGAAGGGGGAGGCACCGCAATTTGGACCTTGGCTGAGTGCGATGGACGAAGGGAGGCGGTCTGGGGATGGGAGCCGATCAAGGAACAACAGTGGAAGTGGAAGTAAAAATAGCGGGCAGAGTGGAGAAGGTAGAGGAGGACAAGGTGGAGGGAGAGGGGGTCGTAGGATGAGTAGTTTTGGGTCGGGAGGAGGAAGATCAGGGAGCGATGGGCCATCATGGCGTAAGGAGGGGATTCCTTCTACTGTTGTTGTAAGGAGCACCGGAGAGGAGAATGAGGTGACCGGCCCGTTAAAGAAAAACAGGGATGAACTTGTAGATGGGGTTAGTGGTGGGGGGAAGAGCCTAGTTGCACACAAACTGGTGTTTGGAGGGAAAGAAGGGGAGGACAACCGGAGCAATGGCAAAGGCGGGAAGAGTGGAGGAGAGGATATTAGAGCGAAGCAAGTCGATGCGGTTGCCCAGCCAGGAGAAGCTGAGAACGTATGTAAGGTGGGGGATGGAGAAGAGGTTAAAGAAGTTGGTGCAGAACATAATGAGAATAACAAGGGTGGCGGTAGGAAGTTAAAGAGGAGGCCTAGAGAACATAACAGTGCGCCCCAAGACCCTCTAGCTACTTCAGTGGGGAAGAGGAAAGGGGAGGACGTGGAAGTCGAAGAGAGTGAAGGGGTGAAGAAGAGCAAGACAGAGAGTACCAATGATATATCGGCCGGGCTGCAAATGCAGCCCCGCCGGGAACAATGAGGATTATAGGATGGAACTGCCCGGGGCTCGGGAATGGCCCGGCAGTTCGAGGCCTCTTGGACGTCAAGAGGGTGGAGGATCCCGATGTCTTATTTCTGTCAGAAACAAAGTCGTTTAAAGGGGAGATGGAGAAGTACAGGTGGAAGCTGGGGCTTGCGAATATGTGTGTACGGGACCAGGATGGGAGAAGTAGAGGCATGACAATTCTTTGGAGGAGAGGGGTTGAGCTATCGTTGAGATTGTTGGGGAGACGGCACATTGATGCAGACATAACGAACGAGGATGGGACGGTGTGGAGGCTTACCGGAGTATATGGTGAATCACAATCAGGAAGGAAGAAAGAAACATGGAAGACTCTGAAACTACTAAGCCAACAACACCAAGATGGTAGGCCTTGGTTGTGCTTTGGGGACTTTAATGAAATTCTTACAAATGAGGAGAAGAAGGGAGGAGTGGAGAGGTCGCAAGGCTGCATGGATCAATTCAGGGAAGCGCTTGAAGTATGCAAACTGAGTGACCTTGGCTATCATGGGGACTGCTTCACCTGGAGGAATCATAGTACAGCGGGACGTTCTCCGGTCAATAACCAACAACGGGATCTGGATACCCATGTTGGCTCCCACATGTTCCACGATGAACCACGATGTCAAGGATTCAATCAATCCCGTATACAATTCCCTTTGTCTAGCGGTATAGCACTTGCCCGAGATTCGATCGTCAGTATCCTGATACCTTGTTCAATCTCGTTACTGGCAAGTCTCTTTACTCGTTCTGTAACACATCATCCCGTGATCAACCCCTTGGTCATATTGTGCACATTATGATGATGTCCTACCGAGTGGGACCAGAGATACCTCTCCGTCACACGGAGTGACAAATCCCAGTCTTGATTCGTGCCAACCCAATAGACACTTTCGGAGATACCCGTAGTGCACCTTTATAGCCACCCAGTTACGTTGTGACGTTTGGTACACCCAAAGCATTCCTACGGTATCCGGGAGTTGCACAATCTCATGGTCTAAGGAAATGATACTTGACATTAGAAAAGCTTTAGCATACGAACTACACGATCTTTGTGCTAGGCTTAGGATTGGGTCTTGTCCATCACATCATTCTCCAAATGATGTGATCAACGAGCTAGTCAACTAGAGGCTTACTAGGGACATGGTATTGTCTATGTACCCACACATGTATCTGAGTTTCCTATCCATACAATTATAGCATGGATAATAAATGATTATCATGAACAAGGAAATATAATAATAATGACTAATTTATTATTGCCTCTAGGGCATATTTCCAACAGTCTCCCACTTGCACTAGAGTCAATAATCTAGTTCACATCACCATGTGATTAACACTCACAGGTCACATCGCCATATGACCAACATCCAAAGAGTTTACTAGTGTCACTAAACTAGTTCACCTCATCATGTGATTAAGACTGAATGAATTCTGGGATTTGATCATGTTTTTCTTGTGAGAGAGGTTTTAGTCAACGAGTCTGCAACATTCAGATCCGTATGTACTTCGCAAATCTGTAGGTCATATTGTAAATGCTGCTTCCACGCTCCACTTGGAGCTATTCCAAATGGTTGCTCCACTATACGTATCCGGTTTGCTACTCAGAGTCATTTGGATAGGTGTTAAAGCTTGCATCGACGTAACCCTTTACGCCGAACTCTTTATCACCTCCATAATCGAGAAACATGTCCTTATTTACTCCAAGGACAATTTTGACCGCTGTCCAATGATCCATTCGTGGATCACTCTTGTACCCCCTTGCCAGACACGTGGCAAGGCACATATCAGGTGCGGTACAAAGCATGACATACTGTATAGAGCCTATGGCTAAGGCATAGGGGGTGACATTCGCCCTTTCTCTTTCTTCTGCCGTGGTCGAGCTTTAAGTCTTAACTTCATACCTTACAACTCAGGCAAGAACTCCTTCTTTGACTGATCCATCTTGAACACCTTCAAGATCATGTCAAGGTATGTGCTCATTTGAAAGTACCATTTAGCGTTTTTGATCTATCCTCATAGATCTTGATGCTCAATGTTCAAGCAGTTTAATCCAGGTTTTCTATTGAAAAACACTTTTCAAATAACCCTATATGCTTTCCAGAAATTCTACATCATTTCTGATCAACAATATGTCAACAACATATACTCATCATAAATTCCATAGTGCTCCCACTCACTTCTTTGGAAATACAAGTTTCTCATAAACCTTGTATAAACCCAAAAATTTTGATCATCTCATCAAAGCGTACATTCCAACTCTGAGATGCTTACTCTAGTCCTTAGAAGGATTGCTGGAGCTTTGCATACTTGTTAGCGTCTTTCAGGATCGTCAAAACCTTCTGGTTGTATCACATACAACCTTTCCTCAAGAAAATTGTCGAGGAAACAATGTTTTGACATCCTATCTGCAAGATTTCATAAATAATGCAGTAATTGCTAATATAATTCCAACAGACTCTTAGCATCGCTACAAGTGAGAAAGTCTCATCGTAGTCAACTCCTTGAATTTGTCGGAAAACATCTTAACGACAAGTCGAGCTTTCTTGATGGTGATACTTACCATCATTGTCTGTCTTCCTTTTAAAATCCATCTGTACCCAACAGCCTTACAACCATCAAGTAGTTCTTCCAAAGTCCACACTTTGTTCTCATACATGGATCCTCTCTCGGATTTTATGGCCTCTTAGCCATTTGTCGGAATCCGTGCCCACCATCGCTTATCATAGCTCACAGGTTCATTGTTGTCTAGCAACATGACCTCCAAGACAGGATTACCGTACCACTCTGAAGTAGTACGCATCCTTGTCGACCTACGAGGTTTGGTAGTGACTTGATCCGAAGTTTCACGATCACTATCATAAGCTTCTACTTCAATTGGTGTAGGCGCTATAGGAACAACTTCCTGTGCCCTGCTACACACTAGTTGAAGTGATGGTTCAATAACCTCATCAAGTCTCCACCATCCTCCCACCTTTCAAGAGAAACTTTTCCTCGAGAAAGGACCCGTTTATAGAAACACTTTCTTTTGCTTCCGGATCTGAGATAGGAGTGTATACCCAACCATTTTGGGTATCCTATGAAGATGCATTTATCCGTTTTGGGTTCGAGCTTATCACGATGAAACTTTTTCACATAAGCGTCGTAGCCCCAAACTTTCAAGAAACGACATCTTAGGTTTCTCTAAACCATAGTTCATACGGTGTCATCTCAACAGAAATACGTGGTGCCCTATTTAAAGTGAATGTGGTTGTCTCTAATGCCTAACCCATGAACGATAGTGGTAATTCGATAAGAGACATCATGGTATGCACCATATCCAATAGAGTGCAGCTATGATGTTCGGACACACCATCACGCTATGGTGTTCCAGGCGGTGTTAGTTGTGAAACAATTTCCACAATGTCTCAATTGTGTACCAAACTCGCAACTCAGATATTCATCTCTATGATCACATCATATAAATTTTATCCTCTTGTCACGAAGATCTTCAACTTCACTCTGAAATTACTTGAACCTTTCAATAATTCAGACTTGTGTTTCATCAAGTAAATATACTCAACATCTACTCAACTCATCTGTGAAGTAAGAAGATAACGATATTCACTGCATGCCTCAACACTCATTGGACCGCACACATCAAAATGTGTTACTTCCAACAAGTTGCTATCTTGTTCCATCTTACTGAAAACGAGGCTTTTCAGTCATCTTGTCCATGTGGTATGATTTGCATTTCTCAAGTGATTCAAAATCAAGTGAGTCCAAACGATCCATCTGCATTGAGTTTCTTCATGCGTATACACCAATAGACATGGCTCGCGTGTCTCAAACTTTTCAAAAATGAGTGAGTCCAAAGATCCATCAACATGGAGCTTGTTCATGCATTTTATACCAATATGACTTACATGGTAGTGCCACAATTAAGTGGTACTATCATTACTTTCTTATATCTTTTGGCATGAAAATGTGTATCACTACGATCGAGATTCAATAGACCATTCTTTTTAGGTGCAAGACTATTGAAGGTATTATTCAAATAAATAGAGTAACCATTATTCTCCTTAAAGGAATAACCGTATTGTGATAGACATAATCCAATCATGTCTACGCTCAACGCAAACACCAAATAACAATTATTTAGGTTTAACACCAATCTCGATGGTAGACGGAGCAGGCGATGCTTGATCACATCAACCTTGGAAACACTTCCAACACACATCGTCATCTCACCTTTATCTAGTCACCGTTTATTCCGTAGCTCTTTTATTTCGAGTTACTAACACTTAGCAACCGAACCGGTATCTTAATACCCTGGTGCTACTAGGAGTACTAGTAAAGTACACATTTAATACAATGTATATCCAATATACTTCTGTCGACCTTGCCTGCCTTCTTATCTACCAAGTATCTAGGGTAATTCTGCTCTAGTGACCGTTCCCCTTATTACAGAAGCACTTCGTCTCGGGTTTGGGTTCAACCTTGGGTTTCTTCACTAGAGCAGCAACTATTTTGCCGTTTCATGAAGTATTCCTTCTTGCCCTTGCCCTTCTTGAAACTAGTGGTTTCACTAACCATCAACAATTGATGCTCCTTCTTGATTTCTACTTTCTTAGTGTCAAACATCGCGAATATTTCAAGGATCATCATATCTATCCCTGATATGTTATAGTTCATCACGAAGCTCTAGCAGCTTGGTGGCAATGACTTTGGAGAAACATCACTATCTCATCTGGAAGATTAACTCCCACTCGATTCAAGTGATTGTTGTACTCAGACAATCTGAGCACAAGCTCAACGATTGAACTTTTCTCCCTTAGTTTGCAGGCTAGAAAACTCATCGGAGGTCTTATACCTCTTGACGTGGACACGAGCCTGAAATGCCAATTTCAGCCCTCAGAACATCTCATATGTTCCGCGACGTTTCAAAATCGTCTTCGGTGCCTCAATTCTAAACCGTTTAACATTACTGAACTATCAGGTAGTTATCAAAACGTGTATGTCAGATATTCGCAACATCCACAGACGATGTTCGAGGTTCAGCACACCGAGCAGTGCATTAAGGACATAAGCCTTCTACGCAGCAATGAGGACAATCCTCAGTTTACGGACCCAGTCCGCATAATTGCTACTATCAACATTCAACTAAATTTTCTCTAGGAACATATCTAAAACAGTAGAACTAAAGTGCGAGCTATGACATAATTTGCAAAGACCTTTTGACTATGTTCAGGATAATTAAGTTCATCTAATGAACTCCCACTCAGATAGACATCCCTCTAGTCATCTAAGTGATTACATGATCCGAGTCAACTAGGCCGTGTCCGATCATCACGTGAGACGGACTAGTCATCATCGGTGAACATCTTCATGTCGATCGTATCTACTATACGACTCATGCTCGACCTTTCGGTCTCTTGTGTTCCGAGGCCATGTCTGTACATGCTAGGCTCGTCAAGTCAACCTAAGTGTTTCACGTGTGTAAATCTGGCTTACACCCGTTGTATGTGAACGTTAGAATCTATCACACCTGATCATCACGTGGTGCTTCGAAACAACGAACTTTCGCAATGGTGCACAGTTAGGGGGAACACCTTCTTGAAATTTTAATGAGGGATCATCTTATTTACTACCGTCGTTCTAAGCAAATAAGATGCATAAACATGATAAACATCACATGCAATCAAAAATTGACATGATATGGCCAATATCATTTTGCTCCTTTTGATCTCCATCTTTGGGGCTCCATGATCATCATCATCACCGGCATGACACCATGATCTCCATCATCATGATCTCCATCATCGTGTCTCCATGAAGTTGTCTCGCCAATTATTACTTCTACTACTATGGCTAACGATTTAGCAACAAAGTAAAGTAATTACATGGCGTTGTTCAATGACACGCAGGTCATACAATAAATTAAGACAACTCCTATGGCTCCTGCCGGTTGTCATACTCATCGACATGCAAGTTGTGATTCCTATTACAAGAACATGATCAATCTCATACATCACATATCATTCATCACATTCTTTTGGCCATATCACATCACATAGCATACCCTGCAAAAACAAGTTGGATGTCCTCTAATTGTTGTTTGCATGTTTTACGTGGCTGCTATGGGTTTCTAGCAAGAACGTTTCTTACCTACGCAAAACCACAACATGATATGCCAATTGCTATTTACCGTTCATTGACCCTTTTCATCGAGTCCGTTCCGACTAAAGTGGGAGATACTGGCACCCGCTAGCCACCTTATGCAACAAGTGCATGTCAGTCGGTGGAACCTGTCTCACGTAAGTGTACGTGTAAGGTCGGTCTGGGCTGCTTCATCCCACAATACCCTTGAAACAAGATTGGACTAGTAACGGTAAGCATATTGAACAAAATCAACGCCCACAACAACTTGTGTTCTACTCGTGCATAGAAACTACACAATAGACCTAGCTCATGATGCCACTGTTGGGGAACGTAGCAGAAATTTAAAATTTTCTACGCATCACCAAGATCAATCTATGGAGTAATCTATCAACGAGGGGAAGGAGAGTGCATCTACATACCCTTGTAGATCGCTAAGCGGAAGCGTTCAAGTGAACAGGGTTGAAGGAGTCGTACTCGTCGTGATCCAAATCACCGGCGATCCTAGTGCCGAACGGACGGCACCTCCGCGTTCAACACACGTGCAGCCCGGTGACGTCTCCCATGCCTTAATCCAGCAAGGAGAGAGGGAGAGGTTGGGGAAGACTCCGTCCAGCAGCAGCACAACGGCGTGGTGGTGGTGGAGGAGCGTGGCACTCCAGCAGGGCTTCGCCAAGCACCGCAAGAGACGAGGAGGGAGAGAGGTAGGGCTGCGCCAAGAGAGAGGAAAACTCATGTGTTTGCAGCCCCAAAGACCTCAACTATGTATAGGGGAGAGGGAGGGGTTGTGCCTCCTCTAGGGTTCCCACCCCAAGGGGTGCGGCAGCCTCAAAACCCATCTAGGGTTGCGGCCAAGGGGGGGAGAGGGGGAAACATGCCCCCCAAGTAAGGTGGAGGCGCCCCCTCCCCAAACCCTAGGCGCCTTGGGCCCTAGTGGGGTGGTGCACCAGCCCACCTGGGGCTGGTCCCCTCCCACACTTGGCCCATGCTGCCCTCTGTGGCCGGTGGACCCACTTGGTGGACCCCCGGGACCCTCCCGGTGGTCCTGGTACATTACCGATAGCACCCGAAACTTTTCCGGTGACCAAAACAGGACTTCCCATATATAAATCTTTACCTCCGGACCATTCTGTAACTCCTAGTGACGTCCGGGATCTCATACGGGACTCCAAACAACATTCGGTAACCACGTATATCTATTCCCTATAACCCTAGCGTCATCGAACCTTAAGTGTGTAGACCCTACGGGTTCGGGAACCATGCAGACATGACCGAGACGTTCTCCGGTCAATAACCAACAGCGGGATCTGGATACCCATGTTGGCCCCCACATGTTCCACGATGATCTCATCGGATGAACCACGATGCCAAGAATTCAATCAATCTCGTATACAATTCCCTTTGTCTAGCGGTATAGTACTTGCCCGAGATTCGATCGTCGGTATTCTGATACCATGTTCAATCTCGTTACTGGCAAGTCTCTTTACTCGTTCCGTAACACATCATCCCGTGATCAATCCCTTGGTCACATTGTGCACATTATGATGATGTCCTACCGAGTGGGCCCAGAGATACCTCTCCGTCACACGGAGTGACAAATCCCAGTCTCGATTCGTGCCAACCCAACAGACACTTTCGGAGATACCCGTAGTGCATCTTTATAGCCACCCAGTTACGTTGTGACGTTTGGTACACCCAAAGCATTCCTACGGTATCCGGGAGTTGCACAATCTCATGGTCTAAGGAAATGATACTTGACATTAGAAAAGCTTTAGCATAGGAACTACACGATTTTTGTGCTAGGCTTAGGATTGGGTCTTGTCCATCACATCATTCTCCTAATGATGTGATTCCATTATCAACGACATCCAATATCCATGGTCAGGAAACCGTAACCATCTATTGATCAACGAGCTAGTCAACTAGAGGCTTACTAGGGACATGGTGTTGTCTATGTACCCACACATGTATCTGAGTTTCCTATCAATACAATTATAGCATGGATAATAAATGATTATCATGAACAAGGAAATATAATAATAATGACTAATTTATTATTGCCTCTAGGGCATATTTCCAACAACAATGACCTGCCGCTGGCATACCCTGCCGCGGCGGCCGCCCTGGTCCACCGCCGGAGCGCCGGGCAATGGATGTCCAGGGTTCGGCTGCTCCTCGACTTCCTCCTCTCGCTCCTCCTCCCGCTCCTCCTCCCGCTCCTCTTTCCATTCCTCCGGCTCGCCGGCGGTGTTCGGCGTCAAGACCGAGCCCGCAACAGAGACGCTGCTCGGCCGGCGCACTCGCAGCGCCGGCATCACCATCAATGAGGGCGGCCGGCGCGCCTCCTCCTCGGCTCCTCCGCGCTTCGTCAAACCGAAGATGCAGCCGGGACTCGCCGTTGTGAAAACCGAGCCGGGGCTCCCCGCCGTGAAGACGGAGACCAGCGCCGGGGAGCTCGACGACGCGGCGGCCATGAAATGGGTGCCTGATGACTGGGTGCAGATGGAGATCGAGCGCCAGCGCCGCGCCCTAGAGCAATTCGAATCTCGACGCTAGGGCCGTGACGAGGGAGGCGCCGTCGTCATCAACGACAGCGACGATGACGACGCACCGCCACCGCCATCGGTCCGCTAGGGCGACGCCGGGCAGGGGTCCAGCAGGGGCGGCCGCGTCAAAGAGAAGGCCGACGACAGCTGCGGCCAGGATGGCGGCGACGTCGGCGACTTTGCCGCGTTTAGCGACTTCTTCAGCCCGTAGTTGTAGTTGCGGTCTTTTTTTTAATAACTTTGCTATGTAAAATGTCGAACGCGTTGAATATGTGCCCAGTTTGCCGAATTTTAGCCAAACTTTGCTGAATATTTTTTTTTAAAACATAAACGGCGTCTGGGGGGGCGGCCCTGGGGTCGGTGGCTGGGAACCCACTCGCCCAAACGCCGATTTTTTGCGCTGGCTCGCCCCAGGCGACGATTTTACGCGCCCCCTGGGGGGCCAACGGCTGGAGATGCTCTTATACTCATGTAATATTGGCACATTTGGCCATGGTTGAGTCATACAAGCCACTATTCAGCAAAAAAAAAAATCGGCACATCCTTATAAAAATGTTGTTTTTGTTGGGGGGAATCGATATATACCCCAAACGTCGAAATCATCTTCTTTTATTTGCTTCTATCTATTTCAATGCTTATTATCACACTCGCACATGATGAACAATTGAATGAATTCGTTGCAAGCCCTGAATAAAAAGGAAAAATGGCATTTGAGTTACGAGGGGAATATGGACATTTGACCTAGATGTCTCGTAACATAGCAATGGAGCATACTGTTTCACTACAGTATTTTATAGCAAATCAAATCCCAAGATGAGTCTCCTTTTGAATACCATTTCCTCCCATGGTATTCATTTTTCTGAACAATTGTGTCTTCCTGTCACTCGCCGGAAAAAAACAGCTTGGATCTTAAGCCGAGGAGACAAGCATGAGTTGTGCATGTATCTTTTTCAGACACATCCTTATGAAGCAGTTTTGATACAATGATGCTCATATGGCATGGCAAATTGGCCATGGCATAGTAGTGAAAGGTCTTGTATGTTTTATTTAAGAGACATAAGCACCCCTGTTTAGTAGCAACAGGGCAACTACTTAACCTGATGTCAAGCACACTGTAGATTTCGCTTCATGCAAGACCGACGGGAGTGGCTTTCGCCCACAGTGAGACACAAGCACGTTTCGCCTCAAGGACCCTAAATGGGCCAGCCAAGCGCATGTGTATTTATTATCTTGATTTGCATTTATGAAATGGGAACATATTTTGTTATATTTCCATAAAAATATTAATCCTCGTTTAAAAATGTACATATAGTATAAAATAAATGTTGGTGCAACTTCTTTTTTCTATAGTATTGCAAAAATATGTTTCTGGGAATTTTGAAGATGTTTGCATCTTTCAAAAATGTTTTGCGATTTTTTTTTGAAAGTTAATACACTGTAAGAAATTTCCACATAATTTATAAACATATGTCATATACCATTCAAATTAATAATAATAAGGAAATGTAAAAAAAAGTGTTCGCTTAGTTTTAACAAAAATATATGTACTTTCAAAAAAATGTCCGTATAGTTTAGAAAAGGCTCATGTAGTTTTCAAAAATGTTTGCATCTCAAAACATATTTATGACATTATAAAAATATTTTATACAATTTATAAAAATGTTTGCATAGTTTAAAAATATTTTTTGTTACTAACATAAATATACTAATATGTATTTGAAAAGTGTTAACATGTATTCGCAATAGTTCAAAAACTTGTACGCAAAATGTGAAACATGCATACAAATATAACATAGGTATGAAAAAATAGACTTCAAAACATATACTTGAAAACAAATATTAGTTATTTTACTGAAAAAAGTGTAACCTGAATAAAAATTGTATCTAATCATGCATACAAAAAATGTATAATGTATATGAAAAAGTAGACACGTGTTAAAAAATGAAAAAGGGAAAAAAAGGAGAAACTAAAACCGAAGAAAGAGAAAAAAAGAAAAAAAAACCCGATGCAAACAGTGAAAAACCATAAGAAACACAGAGAAGAAAAAGAAATAAATTCGAGCCAGAGAGGTGAGACCAAGTTACATCTTTTACGAGTCAGAAATAGCTCTCACGTGAGACCCACGTCTGGTGGGCTCGCCCATTAGTATATGGTTCGCTAGATTCTTTCATTTGCCTAGTTTCGCTTGTCCTTTTAGCTTTCCCTTTTTGTTCCTTGTTTAAATTTTGTTTATATTTTGAAATTATTGCAACATAATAATGTTTACGGGGTAGAAGTCCTATCATGGGCCCATACAGCCACACGGCGCACCCTGGTCCTAGGGCGCACAATAAGGCATGTGGGGCACAATCTTTTAGCCTTACCTCGATTCCATCGCCATAAATCCCTATAAATACGGAAACCCTTCGCCATATTTTTAAAAGAATTTTATTGCGCTGCATGTTCTTAATTGCAAAGGTCCAATCTGGAGGCATGTTCCGGAGCTCTGCCGGAGGGGCAAGCCATTGTTGGAGCCTTCTTCATCAACCTTGCTTCCTCCATGATGATGTGTGAGTAGTTCCATTAGGACTTTAGGGTCCATAGTAGTAGCTAGATGGTTCTCTCTCTTTTTGGATCTTCAATATCATGTTCTCATGAGCCTTCTGACATGATCGGGATCAATTCGATGTAATCGGTGGTGTGTTTGTTGGGACATGATGAATTGTCACTTGATGATTAGCTTGTTCATCGAAATCAATTGAATATTTTGAGTTTTTCTTGTTGTATAATTAAATAGTTTTGCATGCTCTCTGATCTATCTATCCTCTTTGGCCAAGTTCGATTGTTCTTTTTCCAGAGAGAGTGATGCTTTGTAATGTGTTCGATCTTGCGGTGATCTAACACAACGGTAATAAGGGCTAAGGCACGTATTGTATTGTTGCCAGTAATGATGATGGGATCTTATCATATTGATTGACTTCTTCCTATCTACATTGTGTCATCTTGCTTATTGCTACACTTTGTTTCTTGCACATTTAATACCTTGAGAGTTGACATGCGTGCTGGCTAGCGGTTTTGGGGTGGAGTATTAGTAGTAGATGCAGTTGGATTAATGGTCTCCTTTTCACGAATGTAATGCTTATATGGGATTATGCCATGAATGATCATAGTCATAAATATTGCAATCTGGTCAATTAACCGTTCGCTTCACCCTTTGTGCCAACCCAACAGACACTTTCGGAGATACCTCTAGTGCACCTTTATAGCCACCCAGTTACGTTGTGACGTTTGGTACACCCAAAGTATTCCTACGGTATCGGGAGTTGCACAATCTCATGGTCTAAGGAAAAGATACTTGACATTAGAAAAACTTTAGCATACGAACTACACGATCTTTTGTCTAGGCTTAGGATTGGGTCTTGTCCATCACATCATTCTGCTAATGATGTGATCTCGTTATCAACGACATCCAATGTCCATGGTCAGGAAACAGTAACCATCTATTGATCAATGAGCTAGTCAACTAGAGGCTTACTAGGGACATGGTGTTGTCTATGTACCCACACATGTATCTGAGTTTCCTATCAATACAATTATAGCATGGATAATAAACTATTATCATGAACAAGGAAATATAATAATAACTAATTTATTATTGCCTCTAGGGCATATTTCCAACAGTCTCCCACTTGCACTAGAGTCAATAATCTAGTTCACATCGCCATGTGATTAACACTCATAGGTCACATCGCCATGTGACCAACATCCAAAGAGTTTACTAGTGTCACTAAACCAGTTCACATCATCATGTGATTAAGACTCAATGAGTTCTGGGGTTTGATCATGTTTTGCTTGTAAGAGAGGTTTTAGTCAATGGGTCTGCAACATTCAGATCCGTATGTACTTCGCAAATCTCTAGGTCATATTGTAAATGCCGCTTCCACACTCCACTTGGAGCTATTCCAAATGGTTGCTCCACTATACTTATCCGGTTTGCTACTCAGAGTCACTCGGATAGGTGTTAAATCTTGCATCGATGTAACCCTTTACGCCGAACTCTTTATCACCTCCATAATCGAGAAACATGTCCTTATTTACTCCAAGGACAATTTTGACCGCTGTCCAATGATCCATTCCTGGATCATTGTTGTACCCCTTGACTGACTCATGGCAAGGCACACTTCCGGTGCGGTACACAGCATAGCATACTATAGAGCCTACGTCTGAAGCATAGGGGACGACCTTCGTCCTTTCTCTCTATTCTGCCGTGGTCGAGCTTTAAGTCTTAACTTCGTACCTTACACTCCTTCTTTGACCGATCCATCTTGAGCACCTTCAAGATCATGTCAAGGTATGTACTCATTTGAAAGTACCATTTAGTGTTTTTTTATCTATCCTCATAGATCTTGATGCTCAATGTTCAAGTATCTTAATCTAGGTTTTCCAATGAAAAACACTTTTCAAATAACCCTATATGCTTTCCAGAAATTCTACATCATTTCTGATCGACAATATGTCAACAACAAATACTCATCAGAAATTCTATTGCGCTCCCACTCACTTCTTTGGAAATATAAGTTTCTCATACACTTTGTATAAACCCAAAACCTTTGATCATCTTCTCAAAGTGCATATTCCAACTCCGAGATGCTTACTCCAGTCCATGGAAGGATCGCTGGAGCTAGCATACCTTTTAGCATCCTTAGGATCGACAAAACCTTTCTGATTGTATCACATACAACCTTTCCTTACGAAAACTGGTAAGGAAACTCGTTTTGACATCCATCTGCCAGATTTCATAAATGCAGCTAATGCTAACATGATTCCGACGGACTTAAGCATCGCTACGGATGAGAAAATCTCATCGTAGTCAACTCCTTGAACTTGTGAAAAACTCTTCGCCACAAGTAGAGCTTCATAGACGGTGACATTACCGTCCACGTCCGTCTTCTTCTTAAAGATCCATTTATCTCAATGGCTTGCCGATCATCGGGCAAGTCCACCAAAGTCCATGCTTTGTTCTGATACATGGATCCTATCTCGGTTTTCATGGCTTCTAACCATTTATCAGAATTTGGGCCCACCATCGCTTCTCCATAGCTCGTATGTTCATTGTTGTCTAGCAACATGACCTTCAAGACAGGATCACCGTACCACTCCGAAGCAGTACATGTCCTTGTCGTCTTACGAGGTTTGGTAGTGACTTGATCCGAAGCTTCATGATCACTATCATAAGCTTCCACTTCAATTGGTGTAGGTGCCACATGAACAACTTCTTGTGCCCTGCTACACACTGGTTGAAGTGATGGTTCAATAACCTCATCAATTCTCCACCATCCTCCCACTCAATTCTTTCGAGAGAAACTTTTCCTCGAGAAAGGACCCGTTTCTAGAAACAATTACTTTTGCTTCCGAATCTGAGATAGGAGGTATACCCAACTGTTTTGGGTGTCCTTTGAAGATGCATTTTTATCCGCTTTGTGTTCGAGCTCATCAACCTGAAACTTTTTCACATAAGCGTCGCAGCCCCAAACTTTTAAGAAATGACAACTTAGGTTTCTCCAAACCATAGTTCAAACGGTGTCATCTCAACGGAATTAGTGGTGTCCTATTAAAGTGAGTGAGGTTGTCTCTAATGCCTAACCCATGAACGATAGTGGTAATTCGATAAGAGACATCATGGTACACACCATATCCAATAGGGTGCAACTATGATGTTCGGACACACCATCACACTATGGTGTTCCAGGCGGTATTAATTGTGAAACAATTTCCACAATGTCTTAATTGCGTGCCAAAGCTCGTAACTCAGATACTCATCTCTATGATCATATCATAGACATTTTATCCTCTTGTCACGATGATCTTTAACTTCACTCTGAAATTACTTGAACCATTCAATAATTCAGACTTGTGTTTCATCAAGTAAATATACTCAACATCTACTCGAATCATCTGTGAAGTAAGAACATAACGAAATTCACTGCATGCCTCATCACTCATTGGACTGCACACATCAAAATGTGTTACTTCCAACAAGTTGCTATTTTGTTCCATCTTACTAAAACCGAGGCTTTTCAGTCATCTTGCCCATGTGGTATGATTTGCATATCTCAAGTGATTCAAAATCAAGTGAGTCCAAACAATCCATCTGCATGGAGGTTCTTCATGCGTATACACCAATAGACATGGTTCGCATGTCTCAAACTTTTCAAAAACGAGTGAGTCCAAAGATCCATCAACATGGAGCTTCTTCATGCGTTTTACACCAATATGACTTACATGGCAGTGCCACAAGTAAGTGGTACTATCATTACTATCTTATATCTTTTGGCATGAAAATGTGTATCACTACGATCGAGATTCAATAAACCATTCCTTTTAGGTGCAATACCATTGAAGGTATTATTCAAATAAATAGAGTAACCATTATTCTCCTTAAATGAATAACCGTATTGCGCTAGACATAATCCAATCATGTCTATGCTCAACGCAAACACCAAATAACAATTTTAACACCAATCTCGATGGTAGAGGGAGTGTGCGATGCTTGATCATATCAACCTTGGAAACACGTCCAACACATATCGTCAGCTCACCTTTAGCTAGTCTCCGTTTATTCTGTAGCTGTTATTTCGAGTTACTAACACTTAGCAACTGAACCGGTATCTAATACCCTGGTGCTACTAGGAGTACTAGTAAAGTACACATTAACATAATGTATATCCAATATACTTCTATCGACCTTGCCAGCCTGCTTATCTACCAAGTGTCTAGGGTAATCCTGCTCCAGTGGTTGTTCCCCTTATTACAAAAGCACTTAGTATTGGGTTTAGGTTCAACCTTGGGTTTCTTCACTGGAGCAGCAGCTGATTTGCCGTTTCATGAAGTATCCCTTCTTGCCCTTGCCCTTCTTGAAACTAGTGGTTTCACCAACCATCAACAATTGATGCTCCTTCTTGATTTCTACTTTCGCGGTGTCAAACATCGTGAATACCTCAAGGATCATCATATCTATCCTTGATATGTTATAGTTCATCACGAAGCTCTAGCAGCTTGGTGGCAATGACTTTGGAGAAACATCACTATCTCATCTGGAAGATCAACTCCCACTCGATTCAAGTGATTGTTGCACTCAGACAATCTGAGCACAAGCTCAATGATTGAGCTTTTCTCCCTTAGTTTGCAGGCTAAGAAAATCGTCGGAGGTCTAATACCTCTTGACGTGGGCACGAGCCTGAAATCCCAATTTCAGCCCTCGAAACATCTCATATGTTCCGCGATGTTTTGAAAACGTCTTTCGTGCCTCAACTCTAAACCGTTTAACTGAACTATCACATAGTTATCAAAATGTGTATGTCCGATGTTCGCAACATCCACAGACGACGTTTGGGGTTCTGCACACTAAGCGGTGCATTAAGGACATAAGATTTCTACTGATCGCATAATCGCTACTGTCAACTTTCAACTATATTTTCTCTAGGAACATATCTAAAACAGTAGAACTAAAGTGCGAGCTTACGACATAATTTGCAAAGATCTTTTGACTATGTTCAGGATAATTAAGTTCATCTCATGAACTCCCACTTAGATAGACATCCCTCTAGTCATCTAAGTGATTACATGATCCGAGTCAACTAGGCCGTGTCCGATCATCACGTGAGACGGACTAGTCATCATCGGTGAACATCTTCATGTTGATCGTATCCTCCATAGGACTCATGATCGACCTTTCGTTCTCTTGTGTTCCGAGGCCATGTTTGTACATGCTAGGCTCGTCAAGTTAACCTAAGTGTTTCACGTGTGTAAATCTGGCTTACACCCATTGTATGTGAACGTAAGAATCTATCACACCCGATCATCACGTGGTGCTTCGAAACGACGAACTTGGACAACGGTGCATAGTTAGGGGGAACACTTTCTTAAAATTTTAATGAGGGATCATCTTATTTACTACCGTCGATCTAAGCAAACAAGATGTATAAACATGCTAAACATCACATGCAATCAAAAAATGACATGATATGGCCAATATAATTTTGCTCCTTTTGATCTCCATCTTCGGGGCTCCATGATCATCATCGTCACCGGCATTACACCATGATCTCCATCATCGTGTCTCCATGAAGTTGTCTCACCAACTAATTACTTCTATTACTATGGCTACCGGTTAGCAATAAAGTAAAGTAATTACATGGCGTTGTTCAATGACACACAGGTCATACAATAAATAAACACAACTCCTATGGCTCCTGCCGGTTGTCATACTCATCGACATGCAAGTCGTGATTCCTATTACAAGAACATGATCAATCTCATACATCACATATCATTCATCACATTCTTCTTGGCCATAACACATAGCATACCCTGCAAAAACAAGTTAGACATCCTCTAATTGTTGTTTGCATGTTTTACGTGGCTGCTATGGGTTTCTAGCAAGAATGTTTCTTGCCTACGCAAAAACCACAACGTGATATGTCAATTGCTATTTACCCTTCATAAGGGCCCTTTTCATCGAATCCGATCCGACTAAAGTGAGAGAGACTGGCACCCGCTAGCCACCTTATGCAACAAGTGCATGTGAGTCGGTGGAACCTGTCTCACGTAAGTGTACGTGTAAGGTCGGTCCGGGCCTCTTCATCCCACAATGCCGCCGAATCAAGATTGGACTAGTAACGGTAAGCATATTGAACAAAATCAACGCCCACAACTACTTTGTGTTCTACTCGTGCAAAGAATCTACGCATAGACCTATCTCATGATGCCACTGTTGGGGAACGTAGTAGAAATTCAAAATTTTCCTACGTGTCACCAAGATCTATCTATGGAGAAACCAGCAACGAGGGGAAGGAGAGTGCATCTACATACCCTTGTAGATTGCTAAGCGGAAGCGTTCAAGAGAACGGGGTTGAAGGAGTCGTACTCGTCGTGATCCTAATCACCGGGGATCCTAGTGCCGAACGGACGGCACCTCCGCGTTCAACACACGTACAGCCCGGTAACGTCTCCCATGCCTTCATCCAGCAAGGAGAGAGTGAGAGGTTGGGGAAGACTCCATCCAGCAGCAGCAGAACGGCGTGGTGGTGGTGGAGGAGCGTGGTGATCCAGCGGGGCTTCGCCAAGCACCGCGAGATATGAGGAGAAAGAGAGGTAGGGCTGCACCAACATGACAAGAACTTCGTGTATTGGGCTGCTCCTTTGCCTCCACTATATATAGGGGGAGAGGGGGCTGCGCCCCCACCTAGGTTTCCACCCCTAGGGGCGGAGGCCAGCCCTAGATCCCATCTAGGGGGACGGCCAAGGGGGGGGAGAGGGGGAAACTTGCCCCCCAAGTCAGGTGGAGGCGCCCCCTCCCCAAACCCTAGGCGCCTTGGGCCCTTGTGGGGGGGGGGCGCACCAGCCCACCTGGGGCTGGTCCCCTCCCACACTTGGCCCATGCTGCCCTCTGGGGATGATGGCCCCACTTGGTGGACCCCCGGGACCCTCTCGGTGGTCCCGGTACGTTACCGATAAAACCCGAAACTTTTCCGGTGACCAAAACATGACTTCCCATATATAAATCTTTACCTCCGGACCATTCCGGAACTCCTCGTGACATCCAGGATCTCATCCGGGACTCCGAACAACATTCGGTAACCACATATAAACTTCATTTATAACCCTAGCGTCATCGAACCTTAAGTGTGTAGACCCTACGGGTTTGGGAACCATGCAGACATGACCGAGATGTTCTCCGGTCAATAACCAACAGCGGGATCTGGATACCCATGTGGTCTCCCACATGTTCCACGATGATCTCATCGGATGAACCACGATGTCAAGGACTCAATCGATCCCGTATACAATTCCCTTTGTCTAATGGTATTGTACTTGCCCGAGATTCGATCGTCGGTATACCGATACCTTGTTCAATCTCGTTACCGGCAAGTCTCTTTACTCGTTCCGTAACACATCATCCCGTGATCAACCCCTTGGTCACATTGTGCACATTATGATGATGTCCTACCGAGTGGGCCTAGAGATACCTCTTTGTTTACACGGAGTGACAAATCCCAGTCTCGATTCGTGCCAAGCCAACAAACACTTTCGGAGATACCTGTAGTGCACTTTTATAGCCACCCAGTTACGTTGTGATGTTTGGTACACCCAAAGTATTCCTACGGTATCCGGGAGTTGCACAATCTCATGGTCTAAGGAAAAGATACTTGACATTAGAAAAGCTTTAGCATATGAACTACACGATCTTTGTGCTAGGCTTAGGATTGGGTCTTGTCCATCACATCATTCTGCTAATGATGTGATCCCGTTATCAACGACATCCAATGTCCATGGTCAGGAAATAGTAACCATCTATTGATCAACGAGCTAGTCAACTAGAGGCTTACTAGGGACATGGTGTTGTCTATGTACCCACACATGTATCTGAGTTTCCTATCAATACAATTATAGCATGGATAATAAACTATTATCATGAACAAGGAAATATAATAATAACTAATTTATTATTGCCTCTAGGGCATATTTCCAACACAAGCAGGTAGCACTTGTCTAGTACCACACCAAGAATATGGGTGAGTGTAGCCGGGGGAAATCAAGGCAGAGTATTGACCAACCCGACACTAGTATAAACCTGCCGCCAGACACCTTGCTGGCCAACGAATGCCCCCTCGCCAAAGCGGCCCCAAACTCTGTCCTAGTTGGCCACGTGCACTAGGCTCGTGGCAGCGTGGCCCGTAGCTAGAGCCCGCTAGATATGCATATGAAAGAACATGTGGTGCCCCCATGTTTGGTTTTGGTAATTGCTAACAATCTCTATGGACTAACGGTTGCCTTGAGTTATATTTGAAGGTTGTTGTCGGTGTCAAAACCGGCGGATCTCGGGTAGGGGGTCCCGAACTGTGCGTCTAGGCGGGTGGTAACAGGAGACAAGGGACACGATGTTTTACCCAGGTTCGGGCCCTCTTGATGGAGGTAAAACCCTACGTCCTGCTTGATTAATATTGATGATGTGTGCTACAAGAGTGGATCTACCACGAGATCAAGGAGGCTAAACCCTAGAAGCTAGCCTATGGTATGATTGTTGTTCGTCCTATGGACTAAAGCCATCTGGTTTATATAGACACCGGAGAGGGATAGGGTTACACAAAGTCGGTTACAATGGTAGGAGATCTACATATCCGTATCGCCAAGCTTGCCTTCCACGCCAAGGAAAGTCCCATCCGGACACGGGACGAAGTCTTCAATCTTCTATCTTCATAGTCTGGGAGTCCGGCCGATGATGCTAGTTCGGCTATCCGGACACCCCCTAGTCCAGAACCCCCTCAGTAGCCCCAGAACCAGGCTTCAGCGACGACGGGTCCGGCGCGTATATTGTCTTCGGCGTTGCAAGGCGGGTTCTCCTTCAAACTTCATGTTCCTATCAAATAGTGTCCGACTTCCTTATAAATGTTGCGCTCCTTGGCTTCTACGCCCAATAATGGCTTTCTTCCACGTGTCATATGAATGCGAAAAGCTAGGGTATTTTTACATTTTACCCCCTAGCCGTGCGAACGAGCCGCCTATAAGAGAGGCGAGGACCTAGATCCAGCTCATACCATCCTCCATCCGCAAGTTCTCATCGAAGTGCCTCTGACAAAAATCCATTCTATCATGGATAGTCGACGCGGCTCCTCCTCTCGTGGTCCCAGCCCTAAGCCAGGAGATTGGGGGAGATGCTCAGTTCCACACAGCGAGCTAGTGGCGCTCCAAACCGAGGGATATCTTCCCCCAGCTTTCATGGTTCCGGTTCGAGCCGGACTGGCCACCTTCAGGGGTGGAAAGCAGGCGGAGAGCATCCCCAACCCTTACAAAGGAGAGCGGCTATGCTTCATCCCTTATCTAATAAGGGGACTCGGATTTCCCATACATCCGTTTCTCCGGGGGCTCTTGGAGTTCTACGGACTCCAGCTTCACCACCTCACACCTGCCTCCATTTTGCACATCGCGGGCTTTGTAGCTCTTTGCGAGCTGTTCTTGGGCATCGAGCCCCATTTTGCGCTGTGGAAGAGATTGTTTTGCCTCGTACCCCGTTCTTACGAGGGGTCGATATATCAAGTGGGTGGAGCCGAAATATGGCGCATCGCCGGGACCGGATATCTATCCGGCACCCCGAAGAAGGCGTCCGAAGATTGGCCTTCGGAATGGTTCTACATGGAGGACGCTCCTCTGCCGGATCCAGTTCGGATCGGCCTCCTGGAGTTCAGCAATGCTCCCTTGAAGAAACGCCTGAGTTGGCGCCCGCGGAGCCCTCAACGAGAGGATGATGGGAGCGTCCATTATCTGATGGGCCGGATTAGGTTATTGGCCCACTCCGTATTGACCATGATTGGAATCATGGCCACATGCATTATGCGAGGGGTGCAGCCACTCCAATATAGGGGCCACCCTATGTGGGATTTCAACGGGGAAGACGACGCCACCCGTCATGGCCGCAGAGGGCCGGGCTCGGCAGCCGATCTGGCAAAGATCCTGTCCGGCTTGTACAAGGGGGAGGAGGAGGACTTCCTCCGCACGAATCCATTGAATGGATTCTCCATGCAAAACCCTCGGAGCTGGGTAAGCGGGCGTTTATCTACCCGATCCATACTTCCAAAGTCAAGTATCTTACTTTGTGATGTCGAAGCAGGAGCTGCGCCGGGACGTGGAGGGCATACAAAGCCTAACTCCACAGCCCGAGGATCCGAAACGATCCCTTGATCCAGCCTCCGAAGAGGATCCGGACATAAAGGTGGAGCTGATTGACGGGGTGTTCCACCAACTTAGCATGGACAATGCCCTAGTCGCCATTACGGCTGACTACCCCGGTTTGTTTTCGGCCTCCCAGGTGACTACGACCGAGGTATTGACACCATCATTTGATCCATGCTCAATTCTGACCATCCTATACTGATGGTACATCGCAGGAGGTGCCTTTAAGGCGGGAAGCCGAACCTACGGCGGCTGACCAGCAAGGGTCAGTTCGGCCCAGCAGGCGGAAGAGGAGTGCGACGCGAATCAAAACGTCGCCGCAATGGTACGGCGCACCGTTGTTTTTAAGGGAAGGATCCCTAGGAGGTATATTAATGCTCATAACTTTTCCAGGAGAAAGAGCGCTTGCCGGACAGTGTCCGGAGAGGTTGCCAATCAAGCCTCCGCCAGCCATGCTCCAGCGCGTGGTCCGGAAGGGGAGGCGAACACAAGGCATGAGCCGAATGTTCCTCCGATGGAGGATGCCAATAGGTTGTCCGCCACCCGGTCTGAGGTGGAGAGCGCCATGAATGACAGGCGTCGCCGGACAGTTCTTCGTGACGCGTGTTTCTCCCCGGAGGCATTGAATGCCTTTGAAGCGGGAGACGCGCACCTCCGTGCCGCTCGAGATGGTTTAACCAGAGCCACGGAGCAGTATGTGAAGGACATACGGGTAATTAATTTTAATAGTTATATATGCCAGTAGCCCCCGAGACTTAAAATAGTTAAAATAATTGATTTAAGGATCATTTATTATGCAGGATCTTACGAAGAAGAATACCCACCTGTCCCAGGAGCTTCAAGAGTGTAAGGCCCAACTTGAGGCCGCACTGGCCGCCACAGGGGGAGCCACAGAGACCCCCGCTGGTAATACGTACTTCGAAAAGATAAGTAATTAACAAAGTGCGGCGTGTGCGTAAATCTGACAATAATATTGCAGAGGGCGCCGGACTAGATCCGGACAAGCAACAGCTACTGCGTCAGCTAAAGGCCGGCGAGAGGGTGCTTATGAAGGTGCAGCAGGAGAGGAACAAGCTCCAGGATGCCCACACCCAGCTAGGAGAAGAGCTGAAAGGTGTTCGGGCCCAGCTGTCTGGCTCCGTGAAGGAGAATCAGCGGCTTCGTCGCGGCATTTATAGTAAGTGCTTGAGCAAATTCCTTTGAAAAGAAGAATTCGGCGAGGAAGTCGATTGACAGAAATGTGTCTTTAGGTGTGCTCATAGGTCGCCCTGCGGAGGAAATGCCCGGTTCAACGGGTGACCAACTTCCTGAGCTGGTGCAACTGCTCGAACTTGTTTGACAGGCGATGAGTGGCGTCGTTCAGGCCTTATGGCCTTCCGTCTCCCTACCTGAGGGCCTTGGAGGGCTTGCTGAGAAGCTTCAGGGAGTACGGTGACGCCTCCGTCTGTGGAAGATATCGGCCTGCCGTCAAGGCGCCAGGGAGGCCTGGGCCATGGTGAAGACGCGGTACCCGAAGGCTGACCCAAACCACATGGCCGAGGTCGGACCTGCGGGGCCTGATGGGAAGGAGATCCCTGTGAGCTTGATGTACGGCCAAGTAGATCTGGCCGCGAAATATTCCCAACAGGACTGTAAATTAGACAGCCTGTTAGATGGGATTGAAGAGGAGTACAATCAGTCAGTTTGACGATGTAATTTTGAAATGACATATAGAATGCCTTCTAGCCAGATTGTAGATCATTTGTCTTTGCGGACCTTTTCGCTTCAACCTCGGGACCCAACAGTCCGGAGTGTGTCCGAATACCCTTACGGTTATAAAAGAACCGTGGCATGCATGGAGACAAGGCGTCGGGGTCATAATTGCTTTATCAGACAAGTGCCCAACTAGCTATGTTGTATTACATGGTTAGTAAGAAACATCTTCCAGGGAGAATAGTTCAGTTAAGGGTTCCTTTCCCTGGGAGGCATGCCCTAAAGTGCATGTCCGAACTGCGAAAATAGCAGAAAAAGCATCTGGGGGCAGATAAATAAGTAAGTAATAAATCATCTTTCCAGTCACCGACCGAATATTATTTTAAGAATGCTAGCTTTCGGCTTCACCCAGTCTGAGGTACACATTCGGCTGACCCGGCAGTAACAATCGCAGAGGTGCTCCCTTTACCTCCTAGTCGAACAATCGGGAACGTAGGGGTAAGCACAGGAGCCAGTCAACCCAGCTTGGCCAAAACTTAAGTCATATCGATGCATATAATGGTGAATAAAAGGTACATGCGGAAGTATGACACATGTGTTGGGCATGAAGCCCGTATAAATAAGCTTCTGTTAAAGAAGCCCCCAGGTATAATGAGTGCTAGGAGCACATCAAGTGTGTGCGAACCATGCGCAAATCAGCCTATCAAAGGTATTGAAAAAAAAGTGGGAAGAAGGAGGGGGACAAGAGACAGTGAAAATGTAAAAAGGTGGACGGAGGAGTGAAACGAACTCTGAGTCCGACGTTAGGCGTAGAATCTTCAGAGACGGGCTGCGTTCCATGGGTTCGGGTCAAGTCGGTTGTCAGATGCGTTGCGTAGATGGTATGCTCCGCCGGTCAGGACTTGGTCGATGATGAAGGGACCTTCCCACTTGGACCGGCAGGCATAGAACAAGTTCGCCAACGTTGTAAGTTTTGGCCCGTACTTCTCTGCTTTGATATCTTCGAGCCTGCTGCTGATAAAATGCGGAACGATCTTTTGCCACGTCCCGCTCCTCCTCTAAGGCATCCAAACTGTCCTGCCGATCCAACTCGGCTTCTCTTTCTTTGTACATGCGCACGCGAGGTGAGTCATGAATTATATCGCAGGGCAGAACTGCCTCTGCACCGTACACCATAAAAAATGGTGTGAATCCGGTAGTTTGGTTTGGCGTGGTCCACAGCCCCCAGAGTACGGAGTCGAGCTCCTCTACCCAGTGCATGTTAGATTCCTTGAGGGACCGCACTAGTCTGGGTTTGATGCCGCTCATGATTAGACCATTTGCTCACTCGACTTAACCGTTAGTTTGGGGGTGATAGACTGAAGCGTAGTCGAGCTTGATGCCCATGTTTTTGCACCAGAGTTTAACCACGTCGGCCGTGAAATTCGTGCCGTTATCGGTGATGATGCTGTGGGGGACGCCAAAATGGTGTACTACCCCGGATATGAAGTCTATCACAGGTCCGGATTCTGCCGTTTTAACCGGCATGGCCTCAATCCATTTGGTGAATTTGTCCACCATGACCAATAAGTATTTGTGCTTGTGGGTTCTGTAAGTGCATCTAGTGCCCCTTAGTGATTTTGGTGTATTGAAGACTTATAGGTTAAGGGACTAATGTGTTTGTGAGTATACGCAGGTCTATAAGTCTATGAGGTTTGATATTTACAGAGAAAGTCGACTCCTAGAAATGAAGTTCTTCAACTGAAGACTTTGATATTCTGAAGACTTTCTGAAGACTTTTAAAATGAAGAAATTGGTGTATCCGTGAAGACTTGATATTCATGCGAGGAATATGAAGCTTGAAGACTTTCGTTTTCATAGTTTTGTTTTTCTCTTTCTTGAGTCATAGGAAACACCGTACTGTTAAAGGGGGTCGAGGAAATACTAAGGAAAAATTTCCAGTGATGCTCAACTCAAAATCCTACACCTACCAATCCCTTCGAGTGATGCATTTGGAAATCTCATACAGTTCAGTCACTTTCTTCAGTGATAGAGACGAAGTTCTTCTGGTCGCTGATGAATTTGCTCTGACTGAGGACTTAGGAATTCGCCAGTGCGGATTGCCTACACAATGAGGAACATGATAGCCCTGAGGAATTTGAGAGTCAAATTTCCGACCGTTGTTGTGTTGCGCGCCAGCTGTCCCAAAATATCTTATCCACCTAACGGTCTTATCATTGAGGGGCATTTATGTCTTATCATGTCGGGCTGCTCCCTAGGCTATAAATAGTCGCCCCCTACAACCACTAGCTGGTTGGCTGCTCCGAGAGAACTTGACACTTGTCATTTGAGAGCAACCCATCCTCCGAGGACTTTTGAGCTAAAATCATCGAGTGAGGAAAATCCCAAAAACCCAAACACCTCCAAACCCAAAGTGATTGAGCATCACTGAAGAAATTGATCCCGCGTGGATCCGACGCTTGTTACCTTTGAAGACTGTGCTTCTTCCAGACGGTTAGGCGTCAAGGTCTAGAGCATCCAAGAGGAATTGTGGATTGCCGAGTGACCAAGTCTGTGAAGGTTTGGAAGTCGCCTGAAGACTTACCACGAGTGATTGGACGAGATCTGCGTGATCTTAGTTCAAGGAGAATACGGTGAGGACTGGGTGTCCTGAGCTGCGTGCTCAGAGACTGGGTGTCCGGGACTGCGTGTCCTCGAGTTTAAATACTCAGCCGCTCCAACCAGACGTACAACTGAGACAGCAGTTGGAACTGTTCTACCAAATCATTGTCTTCACCAACCTAACTGGTTCTATTTCCTCAGCCCTTTCATTTCCTCATTACTGTGTTGAGTGTTTCTTCATATCTGTGTTTCCTCAGTTCCTCAGTTCAATTTGTTCAGTCTGTTTGTCTTCATCTTGTGTTATCCTGTGATTACGCTTTCTGTACTCTGTGCTAGTCTTGATTTCATCATGATGACCATGCTTGTATTCTGTTATGCTTACTTCTGAGTACTTATTCCGCTGCTAATAGTTCTTCGCTAAGGAATTTCCTCACCGGCAAATTCCTCAGTGAAGAATTCATAAAAATCGCCTATTCACCCCCCCTCTAGTCGACATAACGCACTTTCAATTGGTATCAGAGCAAGGTACTCCCTTGTTCTGTGTGATTTTGGTTTAACCGCCTGGAGTTTCAGTTATGTCGACCGCAGGTATGAAGAAAGTGACATGCCCTATCTTTGACGGTCATGATTATCCCAAGTGGAAGGCCATGATGAGGAAGCGCCTCATGGCAATGAACAGCAAGCTGTGGACAGTCACTGAGATTGGTCTTACTGATCTATGCAAAATGGCGGACGCTGATGATATTCGCAAGTACACTCGACTTGACATCTTGGCGAAGGATATCATCTGTTCCTGCCTATCGAGAGATCAATTCAGGCTCATTATGCATATTTGCAATGCAAAGCTTATCTGGGACCGAATCTCTGATGTCTATGAAGGTCATCGAACCCGTCATGATCCTTGGTTTGAGGACTTCAAGGAATCTCTCAAAACGATGACTTTCAAACCAGAATCATCATCTTCTGCATCATGTCTCATGGCAAAAGGTGACGAGGTAACCGAATGTTCCTCATCTTAATTCAATGACTGTCAATCTGATGATGATGAATCTGATGATGATATTGAACCTAGCTATACCAGACTTGTTTGCATTGCCACCAAACAACAACATGCCTTGGAAAAGGTTCAAAACATGGTATGTAAAAGTGATGATATGTTGAGTGAAGAAATGGATCGCACTAAAGCCCTGACTGAAAATCTTCAGAGACTTCAGTCTAGGTTTGATAACCTTCAAAGTCATCATAACACTCTCTTATCTGATCATGAGAAGCTTTATTATGAATTTCTTCAAAGAAAGCAAGACCTTGAGAAGCTAAGAGTGAGTTATGAAGATCTTCAGAAGGAGCGTGATTCATTACTAGCTCCACAAATCAGCGCTTCTCAGGAACAATTTGTTCCTCCATGCTTAAAGTGCATTGAACGTGAATCTGCTAATTCCTCACCTGAATGTTCAAATGCTTCAACTGTTACAAATTCTTCACATGCCTCTGCTATCACTAATTCCTCATTTGAGGACATTGCTAGTATCACTGACGATGCAGGGCTGAAGGAATTGTACACAACAGGCATGTACAAAAGCCTCAAAGGGTATCAGATTCTTTGTAATGTGCTCAAAAAGCAGATCCTCAACAGAAACCCTAGGAAAGAGGGTATTGCTTTTGAGAGGAAACTCAATGCTGATGGAACATATTGGAAGCCTGAGCAGTACCCCAAAACCTCATGGGTTGCTGCAAAGGGACCTCCAGTTGATCCATCTAACTTATCTGGCTTTACATGTGAATCTTCTCATTCTTCTGATGAGTCATTTGACTCCAACTATAAACTGTTCAAAAATCAGAATGGTGAAGTATTTGCTAGATATGTTGGGACTAACTGCAGGAACGGTTCCCCTATGAAGAAAATCTGGGTTCCCAAAAGTTATGTTGAAAGTCTTCAGGTGAATGTCCTCATGACACCACCTGTGAAGAATAGGAACCCCAGATCAAACTCTTCATATGGACCAAATTCCTCACGTGGATCAAATTCCTCAAATGGATCAAAGTCCTCGTATGATTATCATCGTGCTAACAACTCTGTTTCGCAGGGTAGAGCTAAGGGCTATGAATATGCACATTATTCTTCAAATCATTATGTTCATAAGTCCTCGAAGAATTTCTCTGCTTATTCATATGCTTACTCTAACCCCTCTTATGTGAAACGAAATGGTTTGGCCTCTATGCCACCATTCTCTTATGGTGCTCGCAGAGTGATGAACTCTTTGCCACCCCTTCAGATGTGGGTGGTGAAGAAAAAGAACTAATCTCTTCTGCAGGGTCAGGTCTCTAGACGTGCTTTAAACGTCTAAAGAATTTGCTGGGGACCTGACGAAGTTGCCTGAAAGGACGCAGGCTAATCATGATGAAATGAACTTTCAATTCACACGTCCTCATACTGCTATATCTGCTTACTGCTTGATGAAATTCATCTGATGAACTTGATATCATATTCTTCATTGATGAAGCATATGAGACTGTAAGTTACACTAATTCATCTGCAGGATGATCAACCCAAAACCACTGAGTGGGTCCTCGATAGTGGATGTACAAATCACATGACTGGTGACAAGAATCTTTTGATGGATGCTCCCTTATGACCGTCACATCTGAAGCACATCATCTTTGCTGACAAAGGCAAAATTCAGGTATTGGGTCTTGGTAAGGTTGCGATCTCTAAGGATAAACACATGGACAAAGTCATGCTTGTTGAGTCCTTAGGATACAACCTCATGTCAGTCTCAATGCTTTGTGATCTTGATATGGTTATTGTCTTTGGAAAGTATCGCTGTGTTGTGATTATGGAAGCTGACAATTCCAAAGTCTTCGAAGGCTTTAGGAGAGGAGACTTGTATATTGTTGATTTCTCTACAGGACCACAACCAGCCGTGTGTCTACTTGCAAAAGCTTCAGAAGGCTGGCTATGGCATCGACGACTTGGTCAGGCAGGCATGAGGAATTTGTACACGCTTGCGAAGAAGAAGCATGTCATTGGCATTGAGAATGTCAAATTCCTCAAGGATCACTTATGCAGAGCCTGTGAAGCTGGAAAAATGACCAAGGCCAAGCATCCAGTAAAGACTATCATGACCACTACTCGTCCATTCGAATTTCTTCACATGGACCTCTTCGGACCTAATCATTACTCAGCAGTCACTAATGCTGCATCTCTATATGGTTTTGTCATTGTTGATGATTACTCTATATATACATGGGTACACATTGTTACTTACAAACATGAAGTGCAGGAAGTCTTCAAACGATTCTCTTCGAGGGCTTCAACCAACTTTGGTGTGAAGATAAAGCACATCAGGAGTGACAATGGAACTGAGTTCAAGAATTCCGGTCTTGATGACTATCTTGATGAACTTGGTATTACTCATGAGTTATCTGCTCCCTATACTCCTCAGCAGAATGGCGTCGTGGAGCGCAAGAACAGAACTCTTGTTGAGATGGCTCACACTATGCTTGATGAATACAAAACGCCTCATCATTTTTGGATTGATGCAATTGATACTGTGTGCCACATCATCAACAGAGTATATCTTCACAAATTCTTCAAGAAGACAGCCTATGAACTCCTCACTGACAAGAAACCCAATGTGAGTTATTTCAAAGTCTTCGGTGCTAAATGTTGGATTAGAGATCCTCACCACAATTCTAAATTTGCATCGAAAGCACATGAAGGTTTTATGCTTGGTTACGGAAAGGACTCGCACACCTACAAAGTCTTCAACAATGCTCTTCACAAGGTTGTTGAAACTGTAGATGTGCGGTTCGATGAAACTAATGGCTCGCAAAGAGAGCACCTACCTTCTGTGTTAGATGAACCAGCACCTGAGGATTCTATCAAGTTCAAGGCAACTGAGGATGTCATTCCTACTGAAGAATTTGCTGAAGAATTCGTTCTAGTACATGAAGAACGTCGAGCTGATGCACCTGAAGATAATGCTGAAGAAAATGGTGCTGAAGAAAATGCTGATCAAATTCCTCAGCGACAGCCAGCTCATCCCCGCGTTGCAAAAGAAGTACAAGTTGACAAGATCATCGATGACATTGAAGCGTCAGGTCCTCTCACACGCTCAAAAGCTTCACATTTATCTAACTTTTGTGGGCACTATGCTTTTGTCTCTATTACAGAGCCCACTAAGGTAGATGAAGCATTTCTGGAGCCGGAGTGGATTCAGGCTATGCAAGAAGAATTGCATCAGTTTGAGCTCAACAATGTCTGGGAACTGGTCAAACGTCCAGATCCTTGCAAGCATAATATCATTGGCACAAAGTGGATCTACCGCAACAAGCAAGATGAAAATGGCCTTGTGGTGAGGAATAAGGCACGACTGGTAGCTCAAGGCTACACACAGGTTGAAGGAATTGATTTCGATGAAACTTTTGCACCTGTTGCTAGACTTGAGGCTATTCGCATATTACTTGCTTATGCTAAGCATCATGATATCATCTTATATCAAATGGATGTGAAAAGTGCATTCCTCAATGGTAAGCTTGAGGAAGAAGTATATGTTGCTCAACCCCCAGGTTTTGAAGATCCAAAGAATCCTGACAAAGTCTTCAGACTTAATAAGGCCCTGTATGGCCTCAAGCAAGCCCCTCGGGCGTGGTATGATACATTGAAGGAATTCTTCGTGAAGAATGGCTTCACACCTGGTTCACTTGACCCTACTCTCTTTACTAAATCTTATGATGGTGAACTGTTTGTGTGCCAAATATATGTTGATGATATTATCTTTGGCTGTACTAACCAATGTTATAGTGATGAATTTGCATATATGATGAGTGAAGAATATCAAAAGTCTATGATGGGAGAGTTGAAATTCTTCTTAGGTCTTCAAATTCGTCAACAGCGCAATGGCATATTCATATCTCAGGAGAAATACCTCAAAGATGTACTGAGGAAATTTGGCATGCAAGATTGCAAAGGCGTCAAAATTCCTATGCCCACAAATGGCCATCTATGCACTGATGAAAATGGTATTGACTTCGATCACAAGGTATACCGCTCCATGATTGGTTCTTTACTGTACTTATGTGCATCTAGGCCAGATATAATGCTTAGTGTTTGCATGTGTGCCCGATTTCAAGCTGCACCGAAGGAATCACACCATAAGGCTGTGAAACATATTCTTCGATATCTAGCTCACACACCAACACTAGGATTATGGTACCCCAAGGGCTCTGCTTTTGATCTTATTGGATATTCTGACTCTGACTATGCTGGTGATCGTGTGGACCGCAAGTCAACTTCTGGCACTTGTCATTTCCTAGGACGATCTTTGGTCTGTTGGTCCTCGAAGAAACAGAACTGCGTATCATTGTCCATTGCGGAAGCTAAATACATTGCTGCTGGCTCTTGCGGTGCTCAACTGCTTTGGATGAAGCAAACACTCAAGGACTATGGCATCAACGTGAAGAATGTGCCTCTCCTCTGCGACAATGAGAGTGCCATCAAGATTGCTCACAACCCAGTTCAGCACTCGAAGACTAAGCACATTCAGATTCGTCATCATTTCCTTCGTGATCATGTGTTGAAGGGCGACATCTCCATCGAGCACGTGAAGACTGAAGAACAGCTAGCTGATATCTTCACTAAGCCCTTGGATGAGAAGAGATTTAGCAAGTTGCGGTGTGAGCTAAATATCTTAGAATCTTCAAATGTTCTCTGAAAAGGACACACATCCTAACACTTATGCAAAATTGATGACTTAGATGTGCAACACATGAAGAAACGTTTTTCTTCAATCAATGAAGAATAAAACTCTAAGTGTGAAGAAATTAATGAAGAATTTGATTCTCAGAACCCTACGACAATTGTACGCGGTGTCTGAAATCATCATTCTTATACGGTGGGTAACGCCACCACAAAAAGTTGAAAATCTTCAATTTGTGTTTTTCCTCAGTTTTGAAATTCTTCAGTTTTTCAAATTCTTCAAAATCTTCACGGTTTCCTTCGTTTTTCTTCATTGGCTATATAAATATATATAAGTTTATGTCCTCTACAGCATTCACTTATAGCTAATTCTTCAAGTTGCTTCTTCTGCTAAGTGAATGTGATCGGACCCTTCCCCCTCTATGCTATACTCAAGCCAATCTATTCACAAACTCTTCATGTGCGTTCTATTTGAAACTCGTTCAAAATCTTCACTATGTTCTTGTCAGCTGAAGAAATTGCGAACGAAACTTTAAAACAAATCTTATCCAAATTTTCGGTTTTGCCGCACAAACTATTCCGCATCCCACGATGCATTATTCTATTCACCCACGATCATACACGATCTACACTACACAGTACGTGGGTGACACCTGTCACGTGAAGGAGAAAGGGCAGGGGCACGTTCGTCCTAAATCTTCGGGCGAACAGTTTTTTCACCATGTCTATAAATACCCCTCTCCCTTTCCTCACTTCATTTACTTCGCTCGACCGTTCTCTCTCTCGCTCGAGCTCCTCAAACCCTAGCGCCGCTGCTACTCCATCATCGCCGGTGAGTAAGAGCTTCGCTGCCTCGACCTCATCGCCGTCGTACTCGCGCTGACCGCGGAAATCTTCACCCCGCCGCCGCCGTAGCTGTCTTCCTCCGCCGAGTTAGGGCAAGGAAGATCTAACCTGACGAACTTCCCATCTGTTCTTCTCAGTTCGTCGTGTTCTTCACTTCGGGTAATTAAAAGTTACTTTTATTACTCGCCTTGATTTTCAAGCTTTCCTGAAAATCTTCAAAGGTGTTTATTCTACAAATCTTCACACACCTGAACACCTCACACGTTATATGCTCTTGATTAGTTTTTCTAAGCATCATTTTTCTTCAAGGTTCCTCAATTGTGTGGATTTTCAATCTGTACAACTCTGGAACCTAAGACAAAGAACGCTTAGTGAAATTCCTCAAGGCTCATCTGGTCAAATTCCTCAAAACTTGTTCTTTTCGAAAAACCTTCTGAGAACGCATATGACCTCTCCAAATTCCTTGCACCTGTACTCTGTTCACAGGTACTCATGTATGCTGCTAAATCACTAGGTTCTCATCAACTTAACTCATTTGCAGCATTCCTCGAAGAAAAACTGCATACTTCTTCAGAAAACTCGATTGTTCAAATTCCTCAACTGAAGAATATGGCAGACGGTAAGAAGCCGCAGAAAGGAGGAAAGAAACCTGAAGTTATGACTGCTTTTGAAATCCCTGAGGAAATTTATGCTGACTATTGCACACCTGATGAAGCAAAATTTGGCAAAGAAAATAAAAATCAGCGCAAGGTGCGCATTCAGAAGATTGAACGGATATGGGCAAGGGAATGGAGGGAATACAGATATGTGACTCCAAAGTACATGAAGAAATTCGCCCTCAATCCTCCATGCCCAAGAGCTGACCCCACAAGCATCAAACGTGGTGAGGACTTTCCTGAAGAATGGGCTAAGCGCCAAGCAAAATTGGCAAGATAGGCCAAGGAGGCAGTGAAGAAATTCAATGAGGATTCTGCCACTGCTACTGCTGCTGAAGCCTCGGTCAAACCGAGGAAATCCATGCCAAAGAAGCCTGCTCGTAAGCCAAGTGCTTCACCAACAGCGGCCTCACGGCCCAGTTCCTCAGCAATGCCCTCACGGCAAATTCCTCACACTGCCACAGCTCCACCAAAGTCCTCAACAGCTCCTTCAAAGTCCTCAGCTCCTATGCATCTGGCTACATGTCAAAGGACTGCTGGTTTCTCGATTGCCTCTGGTGTTTCGGCAAGTTCCTCAGCTGCACCAATTTCATCATCTGGCCCCACACTGTTCAAGACCAAAGCAGCAGCTGGACGAGGTTCTCGGCCAAGTCCAAAGAAGAAACAGGTCGTATTCCATGTGCCTTCTGATGATGAAACTTCTGATGAAGAACTTGCAGAAATCATCAGAGACAGATAGGTGAAGGCCGCTAGAGCCAAGGGCACATCTGTGCCACTGCTGTTGGATCCGAGGAAAATCCTCGATTACATTGATCTCTGGCACAAGGATTCGAACACACCAATTCCTGATTTTCATCTGACTCCTGGACAGAATCATATGTTGTCCCATTTCATCACTGAAGAGAAATGGAAGTTTGAGAAGGCAAGAGAGATCAAGAAATCTCAATACAGAAAGGAGAAGCTCCTGAAGAAAAACGTTGTCAGAATGACACCTGAGGAACTTCTCTAGGCTCAATCTGAAATTCAAGCCCTCAGCAAAGACTTTGATGCTTACTATGCTGATTGGCAGGGAGCTAAAGTGAGATTCGTCAATCTGACGAAGAAATTCACGAATGTTGCAGCCCCATCACAACAAGAAAATCTTCAGGCTGCAGAATCTGCTCAGCCTGCTGAAGAACATGCCAGCACCGCTGATGACTTTTAGCCTGCTGATGAACAAGCTCATTCCAGTGCTGGTGAAGAAATTCCAGCCGCTGAAGAAATTTGCAGGGCATCCACTAGTGGTGCGCCTGATGAAACTGAAGTGATCAGGGCAACTGCATCAGTCGCGCCTGAAGAAAATCAACCAGATTCCTCAGCTCCATCTGCGCCTACACCAACTCCAATTCTTCCATGTGCATTCAATGTGAAGAAGACCAAGGCTGCAGAGCGAGCTGCAGTGAAGAAAAGGAAGGCATCAGCTGCGTCAAATTCTTCGGCTGCGAAGAAAATGAAGCCAATGACCAGCTCACTCGAAAATCCAATTGATGCTGCTCCGATTTCCTCCATGCCATCAAAGGACCTTATTCCTTTTGGAGAAGACTATAAGATCCCAAGCGGATCTGATGAAGAAAATCATTCTGCTGCTTCGTCAGAGCAGATTGATGAAGAAATTGAAGTGGACGCAATCCCTTCAACGCCAATCATTTCCTCACCTATGCCTCAGTTCACAGCTGAAGAGGCTGGTGTTGAGGAAATTGAAGATGAAGATGTGGATATTGGCTGCACCACACCTGTGATGAACGATGACTTTTGGGAAAGTCAGCATCCAAATTCTCCACTCTTCACCCCACTCCAACAGATACCTCAGTCTCCTGCACCAACAGTTCAAATGGGCTCTGAAGAAACTCATCCCACGACATCTGTCCATGAAGAAATTCCAGCCACTAGTGCTGATGAACCTGCTGCTGCTGATCCTCATACTGCACCTATTGAGGAACAAGAAATTCCTCAGCCTGAAGAACCTGAGCTCGCGATTCCTGAGGTAGTAATGCAACTCACTGACACCCCTCTACCAAAGCCAAAGGATCCATTCTCAAGCAAACAAAAGTTCAAGGCTGAAGATTTCTTTGCCGAGCACGTATTCTTCACAGACTACAATCCATATGATTCTGCTCGCATAAGGAAGAGGCGTTTCTGGACTACCAGCCAAGCCAATTTCTATTCCTCAGTGCTTTTCGCCCAAGACAAAGTCTTCGATCATGCACATATTCCTCATGTGGACATGGAATCTCTGCCCGGCTTTGAGCCAGTCCTCAGTGTTCTTCACGACGCAGGACTTCTGAATTTCTGCATTGATATCTGTGACTGGAATGAAGAACTCATTCTTCAATTCTATGCAACTTTGCACATCATCGGAGACGCTGATGACGTGAACTCATGGGTGTTGGACTGGATGTCAGAAAACACTCACTACAAGGCACCAGCAACTGAATTGCTTCGTGTCCTTCCTCTCAGTCCTCCACTTGATGGTGCTCGCTGTGTCTACAATGAAGCAGAACTTTCAGATCACTATATGCAAGTACTGATGAAGCCTTTGAAGCCAAGGCAGGCCCCACGAACCAAATTCCTCGTCAAGGAATTACTCTATGTGCCTCGGACTGTCTATCGAATTCTGACGAAGACAATGAGTCCTATCAAAGGCCACGACTCAAATGATGAAGAAGTCGATGGCATCATGAAGAGTATGCTCTTCAACATCATTCATGGCGTTCCAGTCAACTTCCATGATTTCTTCATGAGGACTCTGGCCAATATTGCTATGTCACCATTCGAGCTGAAGCCCTATGCTCCTTGGATTATGAGATTCATCAGGGCAAGATCTTCACTGAATTACAAAGCTGACACTCTGAACCACGGTAGCTACTTGCCTCCCATTGAAGTCCTCAAATGGACAGTTTCATCAGCTGATGATAAAGGCAAGGCCGCTGCTGTGATCGATGAAGGCATTCGTCCATTGGATGGTCAATTTCGCAAGGCTGCATCTTACTCTACCAATGACGATTCTGCCACACATGACTCTGCCGCAAATACCTCAGCCAAGCAAAATCCCCAAGCCACAGCACGAAGGGTGATGATTGATTGTAAGTTACTCCTCAGTCTTCATCAGAAGGTTGATCGCAATCATAACTGGGTAAAGCGTCAGTTTGCTTCAATTCTTCACAACATGACCTCCACACACAATGCAGTGAAGAAAAACCAATACTACCTCCATGAAACCTTCAACTGTACCTGGGCTATTTTCTCTCATGTCTACAGCGCTACAGATCTGAAGAAAATGGGTCTCAAGGAAGAATTTGACTGGTCTGCACCTCCACCGAAGAAATTCAAGAAGGTCAAAGTTCCTTCCTTGGTGGCGAGCTCCTATTCTTTATCACGCGAGACTGATGAGTATGAAGATTTGGACGACACTGCGGCAGGCCCTGCTACAACAAACAACCCCAACAACGCTGGCGCTCCTCCATCAACTTGATATTCTTCAGGGGCGTTAGTCCTCAGTTTCAACCCTTTTGGTCATTTGATGACACAGGGGGAGAAATCTGAGTTAGTCTTCAAGCGGGTTTATATTAAGGGCATTTTTTTTAAGTTACAACTCTCGTTCTTCAGAAACTTTTATTTGGATCGAGTTGTAATCTTAAACCCGATGGTGCGCTGATACTTTTGTTGCATTATGCTTTGCATGCTTATTCCTCGTTAATGACATTGCACGCATGCTGAATCTCATCAGGCACCATATTTCATCATGCATTTCAAATTCTTCATATTATATATCAAATGCGTGTATGAATTACAAGATATAGGGGGAGATCTCCATGATTTAACTCTTCATGTGTGCATTGCTTCAAAAGCAAATTCCTCACTATGCACATCTTCAGGGGGAGTTCCACTATATCTTGTAATCAAATTCCTCAATATCAATCTATACACTTCATATGGTTATCCCCGTTGAAAACTTAACCTATGTTGTCATCAATCACCAAAAAGGGGGAGATTGTAAGTGCATCTAGTGCCCCTTAGTGATTTTGGTGTATTGAAGACTTATAGGTTAAGGGACTAATGTGTTTGTGAGTATACACAGGTCTATAAGTCTATGAGGAGTTTGATATTTACAGAGAAAGTCGACCCCTAAAAATGAAGTTCTTCAACTGAAGACTTTGATATTCTGAAGACTTTCTGAAGACTTTGAAAATGAAGAAATTGGTGTATCCGTGAAGACTTGATATTCATGCGAGGAATATGAAGCTTGAAGACTTTCGTTTTCATAGTTTTGTTTTTCTCTTTCTTGAGTCATAGGAAACACCGTACTGTTAAAGGGGGTCGAGGAAATACTAAGGAAAATTTCCAGTGATGCTCAACTCAAAATCCTACACCTACCAATCCCTTCGAGTGAAGCCTTTGGAAATCTCATACAGTTCAGTCACTTTCTTCAGTGACAGAGACGAAGTTCTTCTGGTCACTGATGAATTTGCTCTGACTGAGGAGTTAGGAATTCGCCAGTGCGGATTGCCTACACAATGAGGAACATGATAGCCCTGAGGAATTTGAGAGTCAAATTTCCGACCGTTGCTGTGCTGCGCGCCAGCTGTCCCAAAATATCTTATCCACCTAACGGTCATATCATTGAGGGGCATTTATGTCTTATCATGTCGGGCTGCTCCCTAGGCTATAAATAGCTGCCCCCTACAACCACTAGATGGTTGGCTGCTCCGAGAGAACTTGACACTTGTCATTTGAGAGCAACCCATCCTCCGAGGACTTTTGAGCGAAAATCATCGAGTGAGGAAAATCCCAAAAACCCAAACACCTCCAAACGCAAAGTGATTGAGCATCACTGAAGAAATTGATCCTGCGTGGATCCGACGTTTGTTACCTTTGAAGACTGTGCTTCTTCCAGACGGTTAGGCGTCAAGGTCTAAAGCATCCAAGAGGAATTGTGGATTGCCGAGTGACCAAGTCTGTGAAGGTTTGGAAGTCGCCTGAAGACTTACCATGAGTGATTGGACGAGATCTGCGTGATCTTAGTTCAAGGAGAATACGGTGAGGACTGGGTGTCCTGAGCTGCGTGCTCAGAGACTGGGTGTCCGGGACTGCGTGTCCTCGAGTTTAAATACTCAGCCGCTCCAACCAGACGTACAACTGAGACAGCAGTTGGAACTAGTCTACCAAATCATTGTCTTCACCAACCTAACTGGTTCTATTTCCTCAACCCTTTCATTTCCTCATTACTGTGTTGAGTGTTTCTTCATATCTGTGTTTGAAGACTTTGACTGAAGACTTTCTCAATTTCCTCAGTTCAATTTCTTCAGTCTGTTTGTCTTCATCTTGTGTTATCCTGTGATTATGCTTTCTGTACTCTGTGCTAGTCTTCATTTCATCATGATGACCATGCTTGTATTCTATTATGCTTACTTCTGAGTACTTATTCCGCTACTAATAGTTCTTCGCTAAGGAATTTGCTCACCGGCAAATTCGTCAGTGAAGAATTCATAAAAATCGCCTATTCACCCCCCTCTAGTCGACGTAACGCACTTTCAGGTTCCCCCTTTAAGGGGTCCAACCATGTCAAGCCCCCAGACTGCGAATGGCCGGGTGATGGGTATAGTTTTGAGGGAGGTGGGTGGCATGTGGCTCTGATTGGCAAAGAGCTGGCAACCAATGCATCGTTGAACTAAGTCCTGAGCATCTGCCCGGGCTATCGGCCAATAAAATCCTGTACGAAAGGCCTTGCCTACAAGGGCCCGGGCTGCAGCGTGGTGCCCGCCGAGTCCGGTGTGAATTTTAGCCAAGAGATTTCACCCTTCCTCTTCGGAGATACACCTTTGAAGGACTCCGGTTGTGCTTTTTTTATAAAGTTCTCCCTCGTGGACCTTGTAGGCTTCAGATCGCCGAACTATGCAGCGGGCCTCATTTTGGTCTTCGGGAAGTTCCTGCCTGATTAAGTAGCCTAGGAATGGTTCCGTCCACGGGGCAATTACTGCCATTATTTCGTGGGCTGAAGGTGTTATTTCATTGTCTGAGCCGCCGATTGTGTCAGAGTGGTCTGAGTTGGGTGAGGCAGCTAGCTGCGGATTGTTATTTCCGGACTCCTCTTCCCATAATACGGATGGCTTAAAGAGCCCTTCTAGGAAGATGTTTGGAGGGACGGCGTCTCGTTTTGCGCCGATGCGTGCCAGCACGTCTGTTGCCTGGTTATTATCCCGGGCTACATGGTGGAATTCGAGTCCTTCGAACCGAGCTGACATTTTTAGGACGGCGTTGCGGTAAGCTGCCATTTTCGGATCTTTGGCGTCAAAGTCTCCATTTACTTGGGATATTGCGAGGTTTGAATCCCCGCGCACCTCTAGGCGTTGAACGCCCATGGAGATTGCCATCCGGAAGCCGTGTAGAAGGGCCTCGTATTCGGCTGCGTTGTTGGAGTCCATGTACATTATTTGAAGTACGTATTGGACTGTGTCTCTAGTTGGGGATGTCAAGACGACGCCAGCCCCCAAGCCAGCCAACATTTTTGATCCGTCGAAATGCATGATCCAATTGGAGTACGCGCCGTACTCTTTAGGGAGTTCGGCTTCGGTCCATTCGGTGACGAAGTCAGCCAGAACTAGCGACTTTATAGCTCGCCGTGGTTTGTAGGTTATGTCAAATGGTAAGAGCTCAATGGCCCATTTTGCAATCCTGCCTGTTGCGTCGTGATTGTTTATAATATCGTTGAGAGGTACTTCGGAGGCCACCGTTATGGAACACTCTTGAAAGTAGTGTCGCAGCTTCCGGGATGCCATGAACACCGCATACGCTATCTTTTGATAATGTGGGTACCGGGACTTGCATGGAGTTAAGACAGTGGATACGTAGTACACTGGTTTTTGAAGAGGGAATCTGTGCCCTTCTGTTTCTCGTTCGACGACGAGTACCGCGTTGACAACTTGATGTGTTGCTGCGATATACAATAACATCGGTTCGCCCAGGTTGGCATGGCCAAGACCGGATTTGTTGCCAGTATGGCCTTGATTTCTTCGAGTCCGGCCATGGCGGCATCCGTCCATTCGAAGTGTTCGGTGCGCCGGAGGAGGCGATAGAGGGGCAGAGCCTTTTCTCCCAAACGGGAGATGAAGCGGCTTAGAGCCGCTACGCATCCAGTTAGTTTTTGTATTTGCTTGAGGTCCTTTGGAATATCCAATTGTGACAGAGCTTGGACTTGGCTGGGTTTGCTTCAATTCCTCTACCGGATACAATGAAGCCCAAGAGCTTTCCGGCTCGTACGCCAAAGACACATTTTTCCAGATTGAGCTTAATGTCAAATGCTCGGAGGTTGTCGAATGTAACCCTCAAGTTGTCTACTAGAGTTTCGACGTGTTTGGTCTTGACGACCACATCGTCTACGTATGCCTCTACTGTTTTGCCTATCTGGGTAGCCAGACATGTCTAAATCATGCGCTGATATGTTGCGCCGGCGTTTTTGAGTCCGAAGGGCATTGTGTTGAAGCAGAATGGCCCATATGGAGTAATGAATGCCGTTGCGGCCTGGTCTCTTTCCTCCATCTTGATTTGATGGTATCCGGAGTATGCATCGAGGAAGCACAATGAATCGTGCCCTGCGGTAGCATCGATGATTTGGTCGATGCGAGGGAGAGGGAAAGGGTCCTTTGGACAGGCCTTGTTAAGGTCTTTGAAATCGACGCGGAGGCGCCAGGATTTGTCCTTTTTTGGTACCATTACTAGGTTGGCTAGCCAGTCCGAATGTTTGATATCTCCGACGAATCCGGCTTCTAAGAGTTTGGCTAGCTCCACTCCCATTGCCTGTCTTTTGGGTTCGGAAAATCGCCGAAGAGCTTGTTTGACTGGCTTGAATCCTTTTAGGATATTTAGGCTGTGCTCTGCCAGCCTGCGTGGGATTCCTGGCATGTCTGAAGGGTGCCAGGCAAAAATGTCCCAATTTTCTCGGAGGAATTCTCGTAGTGCGGCTTCTACATCAGGATTTAATTGTGCCCCAATGGAGGCTGTCTTTGTGGGGTCTGTTGGATGGACCTGAAATTTGACTATTTTGTCTGCTGGTTTAAAAGAGGTGGACTTGGACCTCTTATCGAGTATCATATCGTCCCTATCCACCGTGGAGCGCAGCGCAGAGTTCCTCTGCCGCTAGGGCTTCGGATAATGCCTCTAGGGCCAGTGCGGCTGTCTTATTTTTAGCGCGGAGCGCTGTATCTGGATCACTGGCGAGAGTGATTATTCCATTGGGTCCTGGCATTTTGAGCTTCATGTACCCGTAATGGGGTATAGCTTGGAAGATTGTGAATGACTCTCGCCCTAACAAAGCATGATATCCGCTGCCAAATGGGGCCACTTGGAACGTGACCTCTTCGGACCTGTAATTGTCCGGCGAGCCAAACACTAATCTTGTGTGATTTTTCCTGTGCAGCGTACTTCTCGACTAGGGATTATTCCCCTGAATGTTGTGCTGCTTCGCTCAATGCGGCTCCAATCAATTTCCATTTTTTGAAGGGTTTCCTCGTAGATGAGGTTTAATCCGCTGCCGCCATCCATGAGTACTTTGGTAAGACGAAAGCCGTCCACTATCGGACTGAGGACCAATGCGACTGGTGCTCTAGCTATTCGGAGTTTAGGTTCATCGCTGGCAGTGAAGGTGATAGCCGTGTCGCTCCATGGATTTGTTGTTGCTACTTGGTAGGCTTCGGCGAGGCTGCGGATTGTTCGTTTCCGCATGTTATTTGATGCGAAAGTCTCGAAGACTGTTAATACCGTACTGGTACTGCTGGGCTGGTTGCCCGGGGCTAAAAAGCCTTCGCCACTTTTGGCCACCTGCCGTAGTATCCAACATGCTCGAAAGCTATGTGTTGGAGTGGCGCCCTCCGTACTATGGATTTTGCAGGGTCCGTTGAGCCATCCCTCCAGTACGGTTCCGTACCCTTTAGGGGTTTTTTGCTTTTTGGTTTTTAACCCAGGTGCTTGAGTATGACGCACCCTTTTATTTCGGACTGGGGTTGTATTCAGGGCCGGATTGTCCCAAAACCTAGTTTCGGTTTTCCAGGCACTCTCCATCGTGCAGTATTTTTGTACAATGGTTGCTAGGTCGGCGAAGCGTGTAACTTCGCGACGACCGATGGCGTTTATGATTCCCTTGTCCATGCAGTTGTTGCAAAAGATTGAAATCGTACTTTCTTCACGGCAGTCCTTTATCCTGTTCATAACCAGGAGGAATCTGGCCCAGTAATGATGTACTGTTTCATCGGGCTCTTGCCGTATTTGAGATAGATCGCTTATGTTTGGGTGGGCGGGTGGAATTAAGTTCGGAACCCCGCCCGATCTGAGGCTCAAAGGCCAAGAAGCTTCCGGATTCGGAAGCTTGGTTTGCTGGATGCTTTCCAACAAATCTGGTCTGATGCCTGACTTTAGGTTCAGTATTTGATTAGCGTCCGTCCCTCCGCGGGAATCCGGCATGGAGGGATCGGGAATCCGGACATAGTTGGTTTTTATCATAGAAGAGTTGCCGCATTGTTCCTCTACCACAACAACGTGGTGGGTAACCTGGGGAGAGTTAGTTTCTCTCAGATCGGTTTTAAGCCCAATCTGATCGTAGTCGGTAGCGACTCCCAGGGCGGCGATGCGATCCAAGAGCTCGTTTACGGAGGAGAGCTCAATCGGATCTAGCTGCTCGGCGAATTCCGAGCTGACGTGAAGATCGCTTTTAATGACCCGAGAGGTCATTGTCGGAGTGGTGGCCGAACAGGCGGTCATAAGAAAACCACCTAGCCGGATAGTCTGGCCGCCAGCCAAAGCTCCCTTGACGACGGTGCTGTCTTTAAAGACGGGAAAAGGCATCCTTCCTGATGGTGACGGCACAGAGGAACTCTCAATGAAAGCACCAACGTCGGTGTCAAAACCAGCGGATCTCGGGTAGGGGGTCCCGAACTGTGCGTCTAGGCGGATGGTAACAGGAGACAAGGGACACGATGTTTTACCCAGGTTCGGGCCCTCTTGATGGAGGTAAAACCCTACGTCCTGCTTGATTAATATTGATGATGTGTGTTACAAGAGTGGATCTACCACGAGATCAAGGAGGCTAAACCCTAGAAGCTAGCCTATGGTATGATTGTTGTTCGTCCTATGGACTAAAGCCATCCGGTTTATATAGACACCAGAGAGGGCTAGGGTTACACAAAGTCGGTTACAATGGTAGGAGATCTACATATCCGTATCGCCAAGCTTGCCTTCCACGCCAAGGAAAGTCCCATCCGGACACGGGACGAAGTCTTCAATCTTCTATCTTCATAGTCTGGGAGTCCGGCCGATGATGATAGTTCGGCTATCAGACACCCCCTAGTCTGGAACTCCCTCAGTTGTGCATATGCTTTTCTTGAAGTCAATTTGTTGGTTTCAAAGAGTTTATGAGATGACCAAGGTGTTATTCAAGAAATTATCCAAAAATTGTTCATGTAGAATACATGATGCAAGGTTGATCAAGACTAAGTCAAGTGTGAATCAAGTTGATCAACACGCAAAGCGTAGAAGATGTACCGATAGGGATCAAGTGATCCCATCACTAGTAGAAAAACACCTAATAGACCCGGTTCGTAAGGGCCTTTAGTTCCGGTTCATGAACCGGGACTAATGGGTCGTTACTAATACCTCCACCCATTAGTCCCGGTTCAAACACGAACCGGGACCAATGTGCCTCCACGTGGCCCTGTGCGGCGAGCCTAGTCAGGGGGCCTTTGGTCCCAGTTGGTGGCTCTAACTGGGACCAAAAGGCATCCACGCGTCAGCATTCCAGTGGCTGGGGTTTTTGGTTTTTTTGAAAGGAGGGGGGTTGGGGGTTTTGGGGGGTTAATTTAGGTGTTTCATATATTGTGTTAGCTAGCTAATTAATAGAGAGAAGTGTCCTCTCTTATGTCCGTGCTTGGTCGACGCTACGTACTATATATACATAAGTGCTCGAGAGAACCATTCAGTACAGAAGTTCGTCATGCATACCGAGAGAAGTGATCGATCGACCTCTCCTTCTCTGAGAGATTGGTCGAACATGAGGTTTTCGTATCATGTATCCGACGCTACTGGCTACATACATGTACAATATGTATAAGATCTCTTAATTACAAACCCCTAGCATTTGAAATCAATTTCCACATGGTATTCTCCGGCTTTACTGATGACGTGGTCAAGAAAGAATCCCGCCAATTCCTCTTAAATTGCTTTCATGCGATCTGGTTCTAGGAGTTCATTCCGCATCTGCCACGTCTAATTTGAAGAAGGGGGTTAATTAATACATATATATGAATGAAACTCAACAGAAATGATGGTGTAATAAAATGAAATTATGAATATTATTGCTTACGCACTTCATATTGTCTTCTAGAGTAGCCCCGCTTGTTTTTCAAAGTCGCGGTGTGGATGAACTCGCACACGTAGTATCCACAGAAATCATTCCCTTCCTCCTACCACAGGCACTTTACGAGAAATAGAGGTTAATCAAACTGATAATGAAGCATTATAAATGGCATTGATGAAATTATAACTATAGAATCAACGGGAGATGCGCGCAACTAGCTAGCCAGTAGTACTTACTTTCAGGTATGTATATCGCAGCTCCTTCGGCAGTCCCGGAGCTTCTGCGGTGAACTGTTTCCAAACCCTGCAAGACAAAGAAAATAATTGTTATTGCTTGAGATATCAGGAAATGAACAAAAGGTTGCCGATATGGTGCGATAATGATCGATTGAACTTACTTGCTGAGCATTTCAGTCATGTCCGCATAGGATTCGGGATCTTTCCGTCTCGAGTCTAAGACGGTTACTAGTCCACGCTCAAGCTTAATCTCCAGAAGAATATAGTGGTACCTGCGCACGCATGCATAACTCATCAATTACATTATTATAACCTCACTCGAGTAATAAGGGAAACCGAATATGCACACGACAGTAACACTCACTTGTCGTTGTAAGGAAAGAGTATGCTATCTTTGTTTTGATTTTTGATCAACGATCGTAGCAAGTTGTCCTCGGCCTCTTTGCCGTTCTTTTCAACCAGAAATACATCTATGATATTTGTGTTAATGAACCCAATATCAAAAATTTCTTGTTTTTTACACTCGACGATCTTCAATCTGCATAATATAGTGAGGACAATTAATTATAAATACATGCAATGAAAGAGCCGAGCTATATATAGAGACTTAATGACAGAAATAGTACTTACAGGCAGCAGCAAAAAACCATTAATTTATCGAGGGCCTTTTGATTGAAGAACGCGAAGAACTCATCAAATGGAACACACAACAGATCATTTGAAACGAGGTCGTGCTCCTCTTTAATGTTCAGATACAAACTGTTCGTCCCCTCAAACTCTCTGCAGGTTTTCATGTACCAACTATGGAATCTTCGCATCATTATTGTCAGAGATTTTTCATCTTTGATGAGAGGCTTCCCGTACTCGTATCTGTGTTCGTCCACCTCCATGAAATCAGGAAGTGCATCATCAGGCAGGTAATCTTCAAGATTGCCATAACCGGCCACCTTCCCCGGAGCATTAGACACATTGAGCGGGGGGCACGATTGATGTGCTTGTTTGCCGAGCTGGGCAATATTTTCCCCTTTGCTCGTTCTTTTCAACTTTTATCACTGACAGTAGTTCCCGACCGCTGGGCTTGGAGATATGTCTGTTTAGTAATGCGCTCATAGTTGGTTCTCGGCGGAGACTTTGGTGGTTTCCTCAGGGCATTGATAGTGCGCTTTGCTTTCACCGGATCTACCTTCTCCTCCGGAGGTGGATGTCTCTTTGCTTTCACCCCTTCAAAGAACTCCTTCACGTGGGTCCGCACAATCGTATCGTTTTCCTCCTCGGACCTCTCGTACAGTAACTTCTCTAGAGGCTTGAGAGATGGACCGTATTTGTATTGCCTCCCGCCTCTGGTTGTGCTGCTAGACGCCGGAGCAGACAGAGCGGCTGCGGCGTCTGTCTTCTTTCATGCTTGCCTACGAGGCGGAGGAGAAGGAGTACGACGCGCCGGAGCAGTCGGGGCGGCAGTGGGTCTCTTCCGCCCTTGCTGGCAAGGCGGAGAAGGAGGAGGCTGCTGGCTTCTCGGGAGCACCGGCTCAGGCGGAGAAGGAGGCGGAGTGCCGCCACGCGCCGGAGAAGGAGGCGGAGTGCCGCCACGCGTGCCCTGATCGTCACTCGCCGGAGGAGGAGGCGGTGGAGGAGGCGGAGTGCCCTGACTCGCCGGAGGAGGAGGAGGAGGCGGAGGCGTCCAGTTCAGAAGGTTGATGAGCTTCTTCCGCCATAGGCATGGAGTCTTCAAAGCAGAACCCAGCCTAGTCTCCCCTTCACCGATAGGGCGCTCAAGCGGGAGGTCCTCAAATCCCTCCGTTATTTCATCCACCATCACCTTAGCATATCCTTCTAGAATCGGCTGGCAGTGATAAGTTGTGCTGGGTCCACTAGGATAAACTTGGCCAACAGCCGCCTTGACCTTCAAATTCATCCATCGCGCCATAATGTGGCAATTTTGAGACTCCGTGATACCATCCATGGGATAGCTGGCAGGAGCTGTCAAGACATGCTCCGGCTGAAGCAGCTCGATGGAAGCCACGCTGCTTCTCCGCTGAGATGGCGGGGTAGCTTCGGGGGAAGCTTCGGCAGGTCGTTTGCTGCGATCTGCTGCTTCTCGTTCCTCTTCTCGATCCTCTAGCCCCATTACCCTTTCGTGCAGCGCCTGCAGTTGGTCCTGCTCCAGTTTCTTCCTCCTCTCGTGGGTTTTGTAACCCCCTGCATTCGGAAAACCAACTTTCCACGGAATGGAGCCTGGCGTGCATCGTGTCCGTCCAGGGTGCTCAGGATTCCCAAGGGCCATTGTGAGCTCGTCCTTCTCCCTGTTTGGAAGGAACGTCCCTCGCTGCGCTGCATCGATATAGTGTCGAAGGTTCTTGACTGGTATTTGCAGTTGCTCGTCCGTCCACTGGCACTTCCCTGTTACAGGGTCCAAGGTTCCGCCAGCCCCGAAGAACCAAGTCCAGCAACGATCTAGCCAGTACATTGTCTCTGGTTCAATCCCTTTTTCAAGCAGATCATGCTCAGCCTTGGACCACTTAGGCCGGGCTTTGAGGTAGCCACCTGACCCCGTGCAATGGTGAAGCTTCTTCTTCGCAGCATTTTTCTTGTTTGTCTCTGACATCTTCTTACTCTTTTCCGATGTCTTGTGGGCCACAAATGCGGGCCAGTGATCTTTGATCTTCTCATATTTGCCGATGAATTCTGGTGTCTTTTTTTTCTCCGACAAACTGGTTCAGCTCTTTCCTCCACCTCCTCATTAGGGTTGCCATCTTCTTAAGAGCACAAGACTTGATTAATTGCTCTTTAACTGGCTTCTCCGGATCCTCCTCTGGCGGTAGGGTGAAATTTGCCTTCAGCTCAGTCCAAAGATCTTCTTTCTGCATATCAATGACATAATACACCTCAGGGTCTTCCTCCTTAGGCTTATACCATTGCTGGATGCTGATCGGGATCTTGTCCCTAACAAGAACCCCGCACTGAGCAGAAAATGCCTTCCTTGTCCGGATGGATTCAATCGGTTCACCGTCGGGCGCGATTTCTATGATCTCAAACTTTTCATCCGAGCTCAACTTTTTCTTCGGGCCTCATCTCCTTACCGAAGTTGTGCTCGATCCGGAGGGCTAGAAATTATAAGGAAGAAAGACGAGAGTAATTAATATGTGTACATATACCAAAACAATGGAAGCATCAATTAACTAGTCAGCACGGGCTTAACTAATATATATATATACCTGGCCGGACTCGGTTCGGTCATCGGAGAAGTCAGCATGCTCTCCTTCTTGTACCTCCATTGTGTCACCGGAGCCATCATGAACATAGTCCTCTTCTCATACCGGCATTAATGGGTCGAAGCCATCATGAACATAGCCCTCTTCTTCACCCAGTTCTTTCAGCTGACCATCGGTGTCGAGGAGAAATGACGCAACTTCATCACTTCCATTTGCGATTATGTCCACCAACATCGCTTCTGTTTCTTCGTCTCGGGAGTGCTCCATAGTTTCTGTTTCTTCCACCAAATATTTACAACATGTCAATTATTATTCAAACATGGTACAGATAGATATATATATATATATATATATATATATATATATATATATATATTAATGGCAAACGTAGAACTAGCTAGCTAATCACAATAAGGAATCATGTTAGTGGCCTCGACGCTGCTTCTCTAGGGTTTGGGTCGCCTTGACACAATGCTTCAAGGGTTTGGGGTGGCCTCGACGACAACGCTGTTTTAACTTGGT
>NC_041391.1:89200011-89201367 GCF_002162155.2 Triticum dicoccoides | reverse complement strand
TCTTCACCCAGTTCTTTCAGCTGACCATCGGTGTCGAGGAGAAATGACGCAACTTCATCACTTCCATTTGCGATTATGTCCACCAACATCGCTTCTGTTTCTTCGTCTCGGGAGTGCTCCATAGTTTCTGTTTCTTCCACCAAATATTTACAACATGTCAATTATTATTCAAACATGGTACAGATGGATATATATATATATATATATATATATATATATATATATATATATTAATGGCAAACGTAGAACTAGCTAGCTAATCACAATAAGGAATCATGTTAGTGGCCTCGACGCTGCTTCTCTAGGGTTTGGGTCGCCTTGACACAATGCTTCAAGGGTTTGGGGTGGCCTCGACGACAACGCTGTTTTAACTTGGTAAATTTGGGTGGCCTCGAGAGAGTTAATTTGTCGGGTAGGGGCGCGGCAGGAGGGGGTAGGAGACCAACATCATTTTCTCTCTAGGGTTTGGGTGTCCTCGAGAGTTTTGGTCGAGCGAGAGGGCCGAGGGGTGTGCTGCCATTGTATAAGTTATCATGGTCGAGAGGGGTATATATATCGACCGCCCCTCATGTCGAAGTTATCTCGAGGGGAGGGGGTATCGGTACCCCCCCGCCCTCGTGTTGAAGTTTCTTCTTTCTCCTTTATTCCTTTCTTCTTCTACTACTCTTCTTTTTCTTCTTCTCCCTCGAGAAAGGAAAATAAGGAAAAGGAAGAAAAGAGGAAGAAGGAAGAAGAAAAAAGAGAAGAAAAAAAAAGAGGAGAAGAAGAAAGGAATAGAGGAAAGAAGAAAAATACAAAATTTCTATTTTTCTTCTTCTCCTCTATTCCTTTCTTCTTCTCCTCTTCTTTTTCTTCTTTTTTCCTCTTCTTATTTATTTCTCCTCTTCTTCCTCTCCTCTTCTTCTCCTTTCTCCCTCTTCTTATTTTCCTTTTTTCCTCTCATTCTTTTAGTATTGCTTGTTTAAAAAAAATGTTCAAATAGAAAATTTCGAAAAAAAAAGGTTTTGCACAATGCATTGTTCATATGAATATACAAACATTTGCATATTCTACAATAATTAATATCACCAAAAAAATCTATGAACAGAAAAAAAACCTAACTTTTCTAAAAATCTATCTTTTGCATATATGAAAACATTAATACACATATGAACAAAAAATACATATATGAACAAAAACATGCTCTAAACAATTTTTTATACATTTTGAACATCTACATACACATAGCCACATACATACACATATACATTGAACAAAAAATTAAACTAATAAAAATGAAAAAAACAGAGCCGGTGCGGCGCGGTGGCTCACAACGGGGACGGCTAGATGACGATGGCGATGGCAGGGGCGGCGACG
>NC_041391.1:89184312-89199736 GCF_002162155.2 Triticum dicoccoides | reverse complement strand
GCGACGAGGATGGCGCGGGCTTGGGGAGGCCGGTGACGAGGACGGCGCGGGCTCGGGGAGGCGACGACCTTGGCGGCGGCGGCGGCGACGGCGAGGTGGAGCAGCCTGGCGGCGTCGAGGAGGGTCGGCGTCATCGGGGGCAACTGGCAATGAGATTCTGAATCTTTGCAAAGTGTTTGATTATATAGCAAAGCCATTGGTCCCGGTTCGTGAATCCAACCGGGACTAATGCACCCTTTAGTCCCGGTTGGTGGCACCAACCGGGACCAAAGGCCTCTTTTTCGGCAGCCCAAAGGGCGGGAAGCGGCGGCCTTTGGTCCCGGTTGGTGCCACCAACCCTGACCAATGCCCCCCCTTTAGTCCTGGTTGGTTCCACCAACCGGGACCAAAGGCCCCTGTGGTGCCCGCGTCGAGGCCAAAGTTTAGTCCCACCTTGCTAGTTGAGAGGGGCGCGAAGTGGTTTATAAGCCCCACTGCCTCACCCCTCTCGAGCTCCTCTCCACCGCAGGCTTTTGGGCCTACTTGCTATTGCTCTGCCTGATGGGCCTTCTGGGCCTACTGCGGGCCTGAATCCTGGCCCATAGTAGGGTTTCATGTCGTATTCAGGCCATGGGGGCCCAGTAGGAGGCATTTTATTTTTATTTTTTTCCAATTTTTTTGTTTTGTTTTTTGCATTATTTATTTTCTTTTGTTTTTTTCTTTATTTTTTAATTGTTTTTGCTTTTAGTTTTAGAAAAATTATAAACTTTCTGTTAGTGCCATTAGTTTTCAAATTTGAAAATACTTTTTTTGTTTTTCTGTTTTCTTTTCTTGCTTTATTTATTTTATTTTGTTTCTACTTACAACAACATACTTATTGTTGTTTTTTTGTTTTGTTTTCTGCATTATTTATTTTCTTTTGTTTTTTGCTTTATTTTTCAATTCTTTTTGCTTTTAGTTTTTGGAAAATTATAAACTTTCTGTTAGTGCCATTAGTTTTCAAATTTGAAAACACTTTTTTTGTTTTTCTGTTTTCTTTCTTGCTTTATTTATTTTATTTTGTTTCTACTTACAACAAAATACTTATTGTTTCTATTTATAATTATTACGAGGGCCGAACCATAAGACATTAAAGCATTTCAAATGAACTCTGAAAAAGTTGAAAGTTGGCATGGTATCATAAATTGACCCACATAGCATGTGCATGTACAAAACGGACAATGGTATCATACTCGTCAGTTACAAAGTTGGCATGGTATCATCATAATAGTTGCGGAGAAAGTCTTCACTTTTTCTTCGCTTGTGTCATTTGCTTATTGCGCCGTAACCATGGATAATCTTCGTCGTTTATCAGGATGCTGGGGTCAGCCTTGACTTTGAAGGGAGGAATTTCATGAAACTTTTCATAATCTTCAGACATGTCTGTCTTGTCCTCCACTCCCACGATGTCCCTTTTTCCTGAAAGAACTATGTGGCGCTTTGGCTCATCGTATGATGTATTCGCTTCCTTATCTTTTCTCTTTCTCGGTCTGGTAGACATGTCCTTCACATACATAACCTGTGCCACATCATTGGCTAGGACGAACGGTTCGTCAGTGTACCCAAGATTTTTCAGATCCACTGTTGTCATACCGTACTGTGGGTCTACCTGTACCCCGCCTCCTGACAGATTGACCCATTTGCACTTAAACAAAGGGACCTTAAAATCATGTCCGTAGTCAAGTTCCCATATGTCCACTATGTAACCATAATATGCGTCCTTTCCCCTCTCGCTTGTTGCATCAAAGCGGACACCGCTGTTTTGGTTGGTGCTCTTTTGATCTTGGTCAATCGTGTAAAATGTATTCCCGTTTATCTCGTATCCTTTCCAAATCAATACAGTCAAAGATGGTCCCCTGGACAACAAGTACAGCTCATCACAAACAGTGTTGTCACCTCTGATACATGCTTCCAACCAACTGCTGAAAGTCCTGATGTGTTCACATGTAATCCAGTCGTCGCACTGCTCCGGGTGTTTGGAGCGCAGACTGTTCTTGTGTTCATCGACATACGGGGTCACCAAGGTAGAGTTCTGTAGAACTGTGTAGTGGGCTTGAGACCAAGAATATCCATCCCTGCATATTATTGAGTCCCTTCCAAGTGTGCCTTTTGCAGTCAGTCTCCCCTCATACCGCGATTTAGGGAGACCTATCTTCTTAAGGCCAGGAATGAAGTCAACACAAAACCCGATGACATCCTCTGTTTGATGGCCCACGGAGATGCTTCCTTCTGGCCTAGTGCGGTTACGGACATATTTCTTTAGGACACCCATGAACCTCTCAAAGGATTACATATTGTGTAGAAATACGGGGCCCAGAATGACAATCTCGTCAACTAGATGAACTAGGACGTGCGTCATGATATTGAAGAAGGATGGTGGGAACACCAGCTCGAAACTGACAAGACATTGCACCACATCACTCCTTAGCCTTGGTATGATTTCTGGATCGATCACCTTCTGAGAGATTGCATTGAGGAATGCACATAGCTTCACAATGGCTAATCGGACGTTTTCCGGTAGAAGCCCCCTCAATGCAACCGGAAGCAGTTGCGTCATAATCACGTGGCAGTCATGAGACTTTAGGTTCTGAAACTTTTTCTCTGCCATATTTATTATTCCTTTTATATTCAACGAGAAGCCAGTCGGGACCTTCATACTAAGCAGGCATTCAAAGAAGATTTCCTTCTCTTCTTTGGTAAGAGCATAGATGGCAGGACCTTCATACTGCTTTGGAGGCATGCCGTCTTTTTCGTGCAAACGTTGTAGGTCCTCCCGTGCCTCAGCTATATCTTTTGTCTTCCCATACACGCCCAAGAAGGCTAGCAGGTTCACGCAAAGGTTCTTCGTCACATGCATCACGTCGATCGAAGAGCGGACCTCTAGGTCTTTCCAGTAGGTTAGGTCCCAAGATATAGATTTCTTCTTCCACATGGGTGCGTGTCCCCCAGCGTCACTCGGAACAGCTAGTCCGCCGGGACCCTTTCCAAAGATTATGTGTAAATCATTGACCATAGCAAGTATGTGATCACCGGTACGCATGGCGGGCTTCTTCCAATGATCTGCCTCGCCTTTGAAATGCTTGCCTTTCTTTCGACATTGATGGTTGGTCGGAAGAAATCGACGATGGCCCAGGTACACATTCTTCCTGCAGCTTGCCATGTATATACTATCGGTGTCAAGTAAACAATGCGTGCATGCGTGGTATCCCTTGTTTGTCTGTCCTGAAAGGTTACTGAGAGCGGGCCAATCGTTGATGGTCACGAACAGCAACGCCTTTAGGTTAAATTCCTCCTATTTGTGCTCATCCCACGTACGTACACCGTTTCCATTCCACAGCTGTAAAAGTTCTTCAACTAATGGCCTTAGGTACACATCAATGTCGTTGCCGGGTTGCTTAGGGCCTTGGATGAGAATTGGCATCATAATGAACTTCCGCTTCATGCACATCCAAGGAGGAAGGTTATACATACATAGAGTCACGGGTCAGGTGCTGTGATTGCTGCTCTGCTCCCCGAAAGGATTAATGCCATCTGCGCTTAAAGCAATCCATACGTTCCTTGGCTCACTTGCAAACTCATCCCAGAACTTTCTCTCGATTTTTCTCCACTGCGACCCGTCAGCGGGTGCTCTCAACTTCCCGTCTTTCTTACGGTCCTCACTGTGCCATCGCATCAACTTGGCATGCTCTCCATTTTTGAACAGACATTTCAACCGTGGTATTATAGGAGCATACCACATCACCTTCGCAAGAACCCTCTTCCTGGGGGGCTCGCTGTCACATCCCTAGTTCTGGTATGCACTAGGCTAGCCCTTCATGTGAGCATCATATTTAAATTTATGAAACTTGAATTTAGGATTGTTGAAGCCTCAAAATTTTAATAAAAGCAGGGCAAAGAACCCTGGAAATTACATTCAGTGTTCCCAAAATGGCCTTAAATAATGTTGGTTATATTTGGAAAAGGTTTTTGCACCAAACCAAAAATAATGAGCATTTTTGAGGAATATTTTGGGCACTGAATTTAAATCATTATTTTATTTGCATTTGGAATTATATCCATAACTTGTATAGAATATATTCCAAATACCCTGGAACATTTTTATGTGCTTTTGGAAAAGTCCATTAAGCAACATAAAAATATTCAGGGGAATTTTGTCACTGTTTTTGATTTTTTTTATTAGAAACAGTGGCAAAAGGAAGTAAACTAAACAAAACAAAAGAAAAATTAAAAAAGAGCAGATTCCTACCAAACTTACCTGTGCTGCCCAACCCTGTAGAAGGCCCAGCCCACCACCGCAACCCCTCTGTCGTCTTCCTCCTTTGCCAGGAGGAGAAGCAGCTGCGTGCGGCGCGCACAGCCACCCGCGGCCACCTCCTGCTTCTGCCGACGCACTGGACCGGCTAAAGCCGCCACGCACCCCCCTGGCCCTCTCCTTCTCTTCCTCGTGTCGATCCGCTCCTCTGCTGCCTCCCTCTCGCCCTGCACCTCGTGGCCGAGCGCTGCTGTCGCCGCTGTTCGCCATTGCCTTGCCCACCGCCACGGCCTCGCCCCTCCGTCGTGCCCAAGAGATCCGCGTCATCGTCCTCGTCTTCTCCATCAAGTCGTGCATCTCTGGACGCCCTATGGAGCCGCCATCGCCGTCGTCTTCACCTCCGGCCGCCCGAGATCGTCGTCGCCGTTCTGCCCGCGCTGGACCTTCCCCGAGCTCACTGACGCCTCCTCCGGATCCGCTGTGAGCCCCGCCGCCTTTTCCCCTCCTCCTCGAGCTCGTTCCCGCCCTCTAGCCGCCTCTTCCGCCGAAGCCGAGAGCTCCCACCCGCCGGCCATGTCGCCGTCGTGTCTACAGACGCCGTAGTTTGTGCCTGGGCGCGTCATTGTGCTCGGGTTGCTCCTAGGAGACGACCCCGACCACCAGCTGGTCTTGCCGTGCACCGATACACCGAACCCGCGCGTGTCCGAACTCCGGCCGCCGCTTCACACGTCGCCGCCGCCGCTACACTGCACCCCGGCACCTCCCGCTGCCTCCTTTAGATGCGCCGCACCGCCAGCTCGCCGTAGCCGCAAACCACGCGTGAAATGATGCTCCATAGCGAGCACATGATGCACCTCCGCCGTCGGCCGAGGTCGTCGCCGGTTAACCTCCGGTGAGGATGACGTGGCACCTTAATTAAACACTAATGACGCTGCTAACTAACCCCCTAGCTCACTGGCAGATTGGCCCCACGCCCTAATTAATCCCAGTTTTGTTTCTGTTTAGGTTAGTTTAAAATCCAGCGGGACCCACATGCCCGAGTTGACCCAGCTGATGTGGCTGTTGACTGGGTCCACATGTCAGCGACACTAATCAGCCCCAATCACTGACCAGTGGACCCCACTGGTCAGGTTTGACCTGAACCCGCCCTGTTGACCTGATGACGTCAGGGTGATGTCGTGCTGACGAAGTAACTCTTTTCTGGATTATATTTAATTCTGAAAATTCCAGAAAATGTTTAAAACTTGTAAAAATCATATAAAATCAACCGTAACTCCAAATGAAACAAATTATATATGAAAAATGATCAAAAAAATCCAATCTATCCATCTGTACCATTTTCATGCATGTTAGAACAACTTATAGCTGCTGTTTAGCACAAATCATATAATGGCATTTAAACCCTCACATATGGATTTTGAATTTGAATCTTGGATTCAAACCAACTCCATTTAACTTGCTGCTAGTTGCATTAGCCCAAATCACAGCATATTGCCATATCATGATCATGCATCATATTGTGCATTGCATTGATTGTGTTCTTCCTTGTTTGCCGGTGTTTGTCCCCTCTCGATAGACGTGTTCCGACGATGTGATCGATGACACCGATGAAGAGCTATACTATCTTCAGAAGTGCCAGGCAAGCAAAAACCCCTTGTTCATTCCGATACAATCCCACTCTCTTGCTCCTGCTCTCTTTTATTGCATTAGGACAACAACGATTCATCTGTTACTTGTTGCGGTAGTTGAACCCCTTTATTCTCTGCATGACCTGTCATTGCCATAGTAAATAGATGAAACCCACTAGCATGAGTAGGAGTTGTTTGAGCCCTGTTGTGCCTACTCATTCATGCTTGTTTGTCATGCCTGCTACTGCTTAGAGTTGAATCAGGTCTGATTCATCGGGCATGAGTCAAAGGTGTGTGAACATGTCCTACTGTGTGTGAGCTAAGTGTGTGAATACGATTTTGTAAAGGTAGCGGTGAGAGGCCATGTAGGAGTACATGGTGGGTTGTCTCATTGCAGCCGTCCTCAGGAACTGAGTTCTGTGTTTGTGATACATGAACAGTTACTACCACACATTGGGCTCTGGGCACTCCAAGCTCTCTCGACATATTAATCAACTCGATCTCTGTCCAGGAGTTGCAACTAGTTTCTGGTGTTTGTAGGTAGTGCTAGTAGTCTACCAAGTGGCACCCGGTACAGGTGGGCTTGGGACAGACTAGGCACTGTGGCCCGGTGTACCAAGTGGCACCCGGATGGTGGGCTTGGGAACCCTGCACACATCCTTTGGGGCTGTGAGCGACACCCCGGTCGGATCTCCTTGTGGATGGAACCCGAATAGGCGATAAACCTGGACGAGAGACTTGTGTGGTTAGTCAGGTCGTGGCCGACACCCTCGCTGGGCTTCTGCTTGAAGGTTGCCGAGTACATGTCGTGTAAACGGCGGTAAGTGGTGAGAGCGTGTGTGAAGAAGTACACCCCTGCAGGGTTAATATGATCTATTCAAATAGCCGTGTCCGCGGTAAAGTACTTCTGGGTTGCCTGTACAGTTCATAGACAAGTGAAAGTGGATACTCTAAAATACGCAAGATAAGCGTGAGTGCTATGGATGGCGCTCTCGTAGGGAGACGGAAGCGGATCCATAGTAGTGTATTGATATGGTGAATATGTGGACTCGTGTGCGCCACCTCAAAAGAGTTACTTGCAGTTGTAGTTCAGGATAGCCACCGAGTCAAAGCTGGCTTGCTGCAGTCAAACCCCACCACCCCTTTGTTGATAATGATGCATATGTAGTTAGTTCTGATATAAGTCTTGCTGGGTACATTTGTACTCACGTTGCTTAATTTATGTTTTTGCAGAAAGACTTTAGTCTCGCTAGTAGTTCCACGTGGACTTCGACGTTTAGCTTGTTACCTTAGCTAGGATCTTGTGCCCTCGGCAGGATCTGGTAGATAGTCAGGCTTCTCAGCCTTTTTCATTTGTAGATGTCTGTACTCAGACATGTTAAGCTTCCGCTTGTGCTTTGACTTGTATGCTCTGAGTGTTGGGTCATGAGACCCATGTTTGTAATATCTCACTCCTCGGAGCCTACTGAATAAATACTTGAGTCATAGAGTCATGTTGTGATGCCATGTTGTATTTGCACATATCGAGCATATTGTGTCTATGTTATTGTAATGCTTGGTATGTGCGGGATCTGACAACCTAGTTGTTTATCCTTGGTAGCCTCTCTTACCGGGAAATGTCTCCTAGTGCTTCCATTGAGCCATGGTAGCTTGCTACTGCTCCGGAACACTTAGGCTGGCCGGCATGTGTCCTTCTTCGTTCCTGTGTCTGTCCCTTCGGGGAAATGTCACGCGGTGTCTACCGGAGTCCTGTTAGCCTGCTACAGCCCGGTTTACCGGAGTCCTGCTAGCCTAGTTGCTACAGCCCGGATTCACTCGCTGATGACCGACACGTTCGTTGTTGGGTCATGTATGCATGTCCCTGTAAGTTAGTGTGACTTTGGGTTCACGACTAGCCATGTCAGCCCGGGTTCTTTGTCATATGGATGCTAGCGGCACTATCATATACGTGAGCCAAAAGGCGCAAACGGTCCCGGGCCAGGTAAGGTGGCACCCGTGGGAATACCGTGCGTGAGGCCGCAAAGTGATATGATGTGTTACATGCTAGATCGGTGTGACTCAGGATCGGGGTCCTGACACTCGCCATCAACATCACCAGGGTCATCTCGTCTGATCTTATACCGTAATGCACCGCATACCGGGCATGCGTTCAGATCCTTGTACGCACCGCGGAAGAGGATGCAGTCACTAGGGCATGCATGTATCTTCTGCACCTCCAATCCTAGAGGGCATACGACCTTCTTTGCTGCGTATGTACTGTCGGGCAATTCGTTATCCTTTGGAAGCTTCTTCTTCAATATTTTCAGTAGCTTCTCAAATCCTTTGTCAGGCACAACATTCTCTGCCTTCCACTGTAGCAATTCCAGTACGGTACCGAGCTTTGTGTTGCCATCTTCGCAATTGGGGTACAACCCTTTTTTGTGGTCCTCTAACATGCGATCAAACTTCAGCTTCTCCTTTTGACTTTCGCATTGCGTCCTTGCATCGACAATGACCCGGCAGAGATCATCATCATCGGGCACATCGTCTGGTTCGTCTTGATCTTCAGCAGCTTTGCCCGTTGCAGCATCATCCTGCACATCATCTGGTTCCTCTTGATGTTCAGTAGCATCACCGTATTCAGGGGGCACATAGTTGTCATCGTACTCTTCTTCTTCGCCGTCTTCCATCATAACCCCTATTTCTCCGTGCCACGTCCAAACATTATAGTGTGGCATGAAACCCTTGTAAAGCAGGTGGGTGTGGAGGATTTTTCGGTCAGAGTAAGACTTCGTATTCCCACATATAGGGCATGGACAACACATAAAACCATTCTGCTTGTTTGCCTCAGCCACTTCGAGAAAATCATGCACGCCCTTAATGTACTCGGAGGTGTGTCTTGAATCGTACATCCATTGTCGGTTCATCTGCGTGCATTATATATAATTAAGTGTGTCAAAAATCATTACAGAACATCATGAATAGATAATTAAGTGACCAAATTAATAGAAGTTCATCATCACATTAAAACCAAAGTACATACATAGTTCTCATCTAACAACATAAAGCTCTACAGAGCATCTAAATTAATTAAACCATACACTGAAACTATGTAAAACATTTCAATGCGAAAACAGATGCGATCATAATCGCAACCAATGTAACAACTGATCCAACGGCATAATGATACCAAGCCTCAGTATGAATGGCATATTTTCTAATCTTTCTAATCTTCAAGCGCATTGCATCCATCTTGATCTTGTGATCATCGACGACATCCGCAACATGCAACTCCAATATAATCTTCTCCTCCTCAATTTTTCTAATTTTTTCCTTCAACAAATTGTTTTCTTCTTCAACTAAATTTAACCTCTCGACAATAGGGTCGGTTGGAATTTCCGGTTCAACAACCTCCTAGATAAATAAAATCTATGTCACGTTGGTCGGCATAATTGTCATAAACAATAAATGAACCAATAGTTATGAAAAGATAATATATACCACATCCGAATCATAGACAGGACGAGGGCCGACGGGGGCGGATACCAAAACCATCGCACTATATAGGATGCAATAATAAAAGTAAGAAAATTATACAAGTATCTATATAAACATACAAGTAAGATTTTTTTTCCTTTCAAAAAGAAGATAAGAACAAGAGGCTCACCACGGTGGTGCCGGCAACGAGATCGGCGCGGGCGATCGACGGCGGTGAAGACGGGGATGGGATGTGACGGACCGCTAAACCTAGACAAATATTGAGGAAAATGGAGCTTGAAGGTCGAGCTTGGAGAGGAGAAAGCTTAAGTAGTGTGGCTCGGGCATTCCAACGAACACCTCGTGTGCATAGGAGGTGAGCTAGAGCAGCACAAAGCTCTCCCCTCGCCGGCCACGAAAAACAGAGCACTGGGAGTGCTCTGCTCGCGGTCGAGGGGTATATATAGGCAACTAATTGGTCCCGGTTCGTGCCACGAACCGGGACTAAAGGGCTGCCTTTGGTCCCGGTTCAAGCCACCAACCGGGACCAATGGTGGTGGGCCAGGAGCGAGGCGCATTGGTCCCAGTTCGTCCCACCAACCGGGACCAATAGGTCCAGTCGAACCGGGACCAATGGCCCACATGGCCCGGCCGGCCCCCGGGGCTCACGAATCGGTTCCAATGCCCCCATTGGTCCCGGTTCTGGATTGAACCGGGACAAATGGGCTGACCCGGCCTGGACCATTGCCCCCTTTTCTACTAGTGCATGGTATGGTATGTTGGGGAACGTTGAATAAAATAAAAAATTCTACGTTCACCAAGATCAATCTATGAGTTCATCTAGCAACAAGAGAGAGAGATGCATCTACATACCACTTGTAGATCGCATGCGGAAGCGTTCAAGAGAACGGGGTTGAGGTAGTTGTTCTCGTCGTGATCCTATCACCAGAGATCCTAGCGCCGAACAGACGGCACCTCCGCGTTCAACACATGTACGGTCAGCGTGACGTCTCCTCCGTCTTGATCCAGTAAGGGGAAAGGAGAGGTTGATGAAGATCCAACAGCACGAGAGCGTGGTGGTGGATGCAGCAGGACTCCGGCAGGGCTTTGCCAAACAACTGCGGGAGGAGGAAGAGGTGTAGCAGGGGGAGCGAGGCGCCAAGACTTAAGGTTCAGCTTCCCTCCCTCCCCCCTCCTTTATATAGGCCCCCAGGGGGGCGCCGGCCCTGGAGATGGGAATCTCCCAAGGGGGCGGCGGCCAGGGGGGTGGAGTGCCCCCCAAGGCAAGTGGTGCGCCCCCCCAACCTAGGGTTTCCAACCCTAGGCGCAGGGGGGCCCAAGGGGGGTGCACCAGCCCACTTCAGCCCACGGGGCCCTCCGGGATAGGTGGCCCCACCAGGTGGACCGCCGGGACCCTTCCGGTGGTCCCGGTACAATACCGGGTGACCCCAAAACTTTCCCGATGGCCGAAACAACACTTCCTATATATAATTCTTTACCTCCAGACCATTCCAGACTCCTCGTGACGTCCGGGATCTCATCCGGGACTCCGAACAACATTCGGTTTGCTGCATACTCATATTCATACAACCCTAGTGTCACCGAACCTTAAGTGGTAGACCCTACGGGTTCGGGAGACATGCAGACATGACCGAGACGGTTCTCCGGTCAATAACCAACATCGGGATCTGGATACCCATGTTGGCTCCCACATACTCCTCGATAATCTCATCGGATGAACCACGATGTCGAGGATTCCAGCAACCCCGTATACTATTCCCTTTGTCAGACGGTATGTTACTTGCCCAAGATTCGATTGTCGGTATCCCAATACCTCGTTCAATCTCGTTGCCGGCAAGTCACTTTAATCGTACCGTAATGCATGATCCCATGACCAGACTCTTGGTCACTTTGAGCTCATTATGATGATGCACTACCGAGTGGGCCCAGTGATACCTCTCCGTAATACGGAGTGACAAATCCCAGTCTCGATCCGTGTCAACCCAACAGACACTTTCGAAGATACCTGTAGTGCACCTTTATAGTCACCCAGTTACGTTGTGACATTTGGTACACCCAAAGCACTTCTACGGTATCCGGGAGTTACACGATCTCATGGTTTAAGGAAGATATACTTGACATTGGAAAAGCTCTAGCAAAACGAACTACACGATCTTGTGCTATGCTTAGGATTGGGTCTTGTCCATCACATCATTCTCCTAATGATGTGATCCCGTTATCAACGACATCCAAAGTCCATAGTCAGGAAACCATGACTATTTGTTGCTCAACGAGCTAGTCAACTAGAGGCTCACCGGGGACATGTTGTGGTCTAAGTATTCACACGTGTATTACGATTTTCGGATAATACAATTATAGCATGAATAAAAGACAACTATCATGAACAAAGAAATATAATAATCCTTTTATTATTGCCTCTAGGGCATATTTCCAACATGGTAAGCATTGTCCATTACACTTTATGTACTAACTCACGGTCTACGTGAGAGTTCTATGTGGGGTTAGGTATGTTTCCATGGGCTTGCGTCAAGAGGAAGACCTCATACAACCCATGGAGGGGGACATCAAGTGGTGATCGTCATCAAGATTGCTGTGTGCAAGTTCAAGTGAAGCATCACGAAGAGATCATGCTTGAAGCTTGTCGTCCATTGTGGTGACAATGGACTTGTGAAGATGTTCCGAAGAGTGGCTCACCCATACTGGAGTATGGGGGAGCAATTTACCAGTCTTCATCAAGCCAATGCATGATACATCTCCAACGTATCTATAATTTTCTATTGTTCCATGCTATTATATTCTATCTTGGATGTTTTACATGCATTTATATGCTATTTTATATGATTTTTGGGACTAACCTATTAACCTAGAGCCCAATGCTAGTTTCTGTTTTCCCCTTGTTTTTGAGTTTCACAGAAAAGGAATATCAAACGGGGTCCAAACAAGCTGAAAATTCCCGGTGATTTTTTATGGACCAGAAGAAGCGCCCGAAGCAAAAGAGTTGGGCTAGAAGAGTCCTGAGTCATCCACGAGGGTGGAGGGCGCGCACTACCCCCTGGTTGTACCCCCTACCACGTGGCTGACTCGGAGACCCCCTGACGTGAAACCGACGCCAAAAATTCCTATAATTACAGAAACTCTCGAAAAGAAACCTAGATCAGGAGTTACGACGCCGCAAGCCTCTGTAGCCACCAAATACCAATCGGGACCCTATTCTAGCACCCTGCCGAAGGGGGGAATCATCACCGGTGGCCATCTTCATCATCCCGGCGCTCTCCATGACGAGGAGGGAGTATTTCACCCTCAAGGTTGAGGGTATGTACCAATAGCTATGTGTTTGATCTCTCTCTCTCTCTCTCGTGTTCTTGATATGGCACGATCTTGATGTACCGCGAGCTTTGCTATTATAGTTGGATCTTATGATGTTTCTCCCCCTTTACCTCTTGTATTGGATTGAGTTTTCCCTTTGAAGTTATCTTATCGGATTGAGTCTTTAAGGATTTGAGAACGCTTGATGTATGTCTTGCATGGGATACCCGTGGTGACAATGGTGTATTCTATTGATCCACTTGATGTATGTTTTGGTGATCAACTTGCAGGTTCCGTGACCTTGGGAATCTATGCATAGGGGTTGGCACACATTTTTGTCTTGACTCTCCGGTAGAAACTTTGGGGCACTCTTTGAAGTTCTTTGTGTTGGTTTGAATAGATGAATCTGAGATTGTGTGATGCATATCGTATAATCAAACCCACAGATACTTATGGTGACATTGGAGTATCAAGGTGACATTATGGTTTTGGTTGATGTGTGTCTTAAGGTGTTATTTTACTACGAACTCTAGAGTTGTTTGTGATACCTATAGGAATAGCCCAATGGATTGATTGAAAAGAATAACTTTGAGGTGGTTTCGTTTCCTACAATAATCTCTTTGTTTGTTCTCCGCTATTAGTGACTTTGAAGTAACTCTTTGTTGCATGTTGAGAGATTATTATATGATCTAATTATGTTATCATAGTTGAGAGAACTTGCACTAGTGAAAGTATGAATCCTAGGCCTTGTTTCGAAGCATTGCAATACCGTTATCGCTCACTTTTATTACTTGTTACCTTGCTATTTTAATATTTTCAGATTATAAAAACCTATATGTACCATACATATTACACTTGTATCGCCATCTCTTCGCCGAACTAGTGCACCTATACAATTTACCATTGTATTGGGTGTGTTGGGGGACATAAGAGACTCTTTGTTATTTGGTTGCAGGGTTGTTTGAGAGAGAGACCATCTTCATCCTACGCCTCTCACGGATTGATAAACCTTAGGTCATCCACTTGAGGGAAATTTGCTACTGTCCTACAAACCTCTGCACTTGGAGGCCCAACAACGTTTACAAAAAGAAGGTTGCGTAGTAGACATCGCGCCCGCTGACCAACGCGAGACCTGGGCGAGATGAGGCCAGCCACATGAGAAAAAAATCCTGACTATGGGCTTTATCCAACGACGTGTGCCGGCGATGACGGGGGAAGGGTGGGGAGGTCCCTCTTGAGCCGCCTAATCGGGGAGAGGTCGCAAGGGCTCCTTGCGTGTGATATTCAAGTTTTCCTGCTCCTTGCGTGTGATATTCCAGTTTTCTTACTATTGCCACATTTGATTACTTTGTTGTACTTTAGCTAGATCTAATAACGAATGGAAAATTGATCATTGGCCACACTGCTCCCCGACCGATGGGGTCTAGATTTTCCCTCCATTGGCACAACACATGACAAATGATCAAACACCCAAATAAAGTTGTCTTACTATTGGAGCTCCTTGCGCGTGATAATTCAGTTGTCTTACTGTTGCCACATTTGATTACTTTGTTGTATTTTAGCTAGATCTAATAATGAATGAAAAATTGATCATTTGCCACACTGCTCCCCGACTGGTGGGGTCTAGGTTTGCCTTCCATCGACACAACACATGACAAATGATTAAACACCCAAATAAAGTATTGTCTTACCGTTGGGGCTCCTTGCGCGTGATAATTCAGTTGTCTTACTGTTGCCACACTAGATTACTTTGTTGTACTTTAGCTAGATCTAACAATGAATGAAAAATTGATCATTTGCCACACTGCTCCCTGACAGGTGGGGTCTAGGTTTGCCCTTCATTGACACAACACATAAAAAATTATCAAACACCCAAATAAATGTGGCAAATGATCTAACCCCCACCATTACAAAACTAGACTAGATCTCAGTTCACAAGTTATCGCACTGGGGGCTCAAAATTTGAGGGGTGTATGAATTAGACTTCCTTCGGCAAATGTGTGATGTACCATCACTAGTAGAAAAGGGGGCAATGGTCCAGGCCAGGTCAGCCCATTAGTCCCGATTCAATCCAGAACTGGGACCAATGGGGGCATTGGACCTGGTTCGTGAGCCCCGGGGGCCGGCCGGGCCATGTGGGCCATTGGTCCCGGTTCGTCTGGACCTATTGGTTCCGGTTGGTGGGAAGAACCGGGACCAATGCGCCTCGCTCCTGGCCCACCACCATTGGTCCCGGTTGGTGGCTTGAACTGGGACCAAAGGCTGCCCTTTAGTCCCGGTTCACGCCACCAACCGGGACTAAAGGGTTGGCCCTCGTTGCGGTCAGAATTTAGTCCCACCTCGCCAACCGAAGGGGAATCAGACCGGTTTATAAGCCCCTCCCTCTCTCCCTTTGTTGAGCTCCTCTCAAAATGAAAATAGATGCCCTTATACAGGAAATTTAATCTAAATTCATATTGAATTTCTCTGAAATTAGTAGAAATTTATTATGAATTTAGGTTGAATTTTCTCTATAAGCGCATCTATGCTCATTTCTGAGTAGTTTTTTATATAGTTTTTTTTCTTTTCTGCTATATATATTTTTTTCTTTTTATTTCTGAGTTCTAATAAGTCATTAAAAAATAAGCATCTATGCTCATTTTTTAGTTAAGTTAATCACAACTATTTTTTATTCTATTTATTTCTGAATTGTAATAAGTCATTAAAAATAAGCATCTATGCTCATTTTTTAAGTAAAGTTAAT
>NC_041391.1:89182579-89183252 GCF_002162155.2 Triticum dicoccoides | reverse complement strand
TCATTTTTTAGTTAAGTTAATCACAACTATTTTTTCTTCTATTTATTTCTGAATTGTAATAAGTCATTAAAAATAAGCATCTATGCTCATTTTTTAAGTAAACTTAATCACAACTATTTTTGCTTCTATTTATTTCTGAGTAGTTTTTTATATAGTTTTTTTTCTTTTCTGCTATATTTATTTTTTTCTTTTTATTTCTGAGTTGTAACAAGTCATGTTTTAGTTAAGTTATTCACAACTATTAAAAATAAGTCATTAATAATAAAAAAGAGGTGCAATGCTCGTTAATTTGCTTCAAGCCTTTCGGAATAGTGTCAACTGCACTGCACATAGCTCTGTGCAGTCTACCCTATTCCTCAAGGCTTGAAGCTAACCAACGTGCAGGTAAGCATTGAGCCTCTTCTTCATCGTCTCTGCACTCAGGGCTTATAAACAGCTGCGAGTGCCTCTCGCTTGGCGAGGTGGGACTAAAAAAACAGCTACAGAAAGGATCCACTAAAAAACAGTTGCAGAAAATGAAAAATTAGACGGGTCCATTGGTACCGGTTGGTGGCGCCAACCGGTACCAATGCCCCTCTTTGGTACCGGTTGGTGCCACCAACCGGTACCAATGCCCGCCTTTTGTCCCGGTTGGAGCCACCAACCGGGACCAAAGGTCCTCGTTTCCCGCCCT
>NC_041391.1:89175094-89182569 GCF_002162155.2 Triticum dicoccoides | reverse complement strand
CCCGGACCCGCCGCCGTTGCAGCCCGCCCTGCCGCCCCGACGTCGTCGCCGCCCCGCCCCGACGTCGCCGCCCGCCCTGCTGCACCTCGCCGTCGCCGGCCGTGAGCAACTTTATTTTATTTTTGTTAGATTTTTTTTAGATTTTTTTGTTAGTTCATAGATTTATTTGTTAGATTAGATTGTAGTAATTTAGATATGTAGTTCATATTGTGTAATTTAGATTGTGTAATTAATTTGTTCATATTATGTTAGATTTTTTTTTAGTTCATAAATTTATTTGTTAGATTAGATGTGGTGTAATTTAGATATGTAGTTAATAAATTAGATTGTGTAATTAATTTGTTCATATTATGTTAGATTTTTTTTAGATTTTTTTGTTAGTTCATAGATTTATTTGTTAGATTAGATGTGGTTTAATTTAGATATGTAGTTCATATTGTGTAATTTAGATTGTGTAATTAATTTGTTCATATTATGTTAGATTTTTTTTCTGTTAGTAGATTTTTTTTGTTAGATTTTGTTAGATTTTTTATGATTTTTGTTAGATTTTGTTAGATTTTTTTTGTAGTTCATAGTTTTTTGTTGGATGTGTAGTAATTTAGATGTGTAGTTCATAGATTTTTTATCATATATATGCAAAGATCGAATATGTCAAAAATTTATGATTTTTTTCTGTTCATAGAATCTTTATGATTTTTTTCTGTTGTAATTTTGTTTATAGAATTTTAATGATTTTTTTGTTCATAGTACATATTTAGAAAAATGAAAAAAATAAGAAGAGAAAGTGTTTAATATAACTAGTTAGAAAAATACTAGTTTATTTTTAGTAAGTACTCCCTCCGTAAACTAATATAAGAGTGTTTAAAATACTAAAATAGTGATCTAAACACTCTTATATTAGTTTACAGAGGGAGTACTACTTTATTTTATTTATAGTAAGTGCTTCATATATAGTTGAACTAGCTAGTTGATTTAATAAACTACTTTATTTTACTATATATATAAGTAGTTTGTTTTTAGTAAGTACTACTTTATTTATTTATAGTAAGTGTTTAGTAGTTGAACTAGCTAGTTGATTTAATTAATAAAACTACTTTATTTAACTATATATAGAAGTAGTTCCCGCATCGACGTCGGCGATGCCTATCCCGCATCCTCGTCGTCGTCGACTCGGCGGTGGAGGCTTGCTTGATCAGGGCCATGTTCGGGACTGGGCTCCGCCGGGCTGGTATTGGGAGGTGCTACCTTCCGGGGGACGTAGGTTTGTGAGGAGGCAGCCCATTGTTGACCCGGTCCTTGTTTGGTGGCGGTCGCGTGGGCCAGTGACGGTGCCGAGGCTTTCGGACACCACGGAGGTGGTACGTCACCGTGTCAGCGAGGAGGACGGGCACGTCCGTCGCTACATGGTTGCATTGGAGGGCAGGTTTGACAATATCTGGCAGGTTCTTCAGGGATCTCACTGGAGCTATGATCCTGTGATGGTTTCTTATCTTTGGGTGTCCACCTCCCGCGTCGATACCCGTCGGGTGCTACGGTTCTAGTCGTATTAGTGATGCTATATTAGTGATAATATTCGACGATGTACGGACACCAAGAGATGATGTACTTTTGCTTATAATTATTGAATGCATGCTAATTTGAATACTACTTTATTTTATGATTTGGTTTTGCTTATTTTATGATTTGGTTTTGCTTATTGAATGCTCATATTGGATAAGTTCTCCTTCATTCCCATGTGCTAGACAATTTGATGTAATAATGCACTCGGGAATGAAAGGAGGAGCTACGTACATCACCGATAGTCAACCCGTGATTAATAATCTAGTTTAATATTTGAATTATGAACATATGCCGGAAATGTCGTACTCGGGTGACAAAAATCGCCCGGGGGAGTGCGACTGGTGCCACGACGACCGAGGTATCTGCGACAGGTTCATTGAGCTGGACGAAGATCGTCGCTTCAGCATTAAGCTCAAGGAGACCTTCGATGTTCATACGGTACGCAACCGACGACAATAGTTTTTTTCGTAATTACTCATGACTTCAACTATTTTAATCATGACAATATTTTTCATCTTTTCCAATTCGACTAGCTTATCCCATGCTTTGCAAGACGCTATGTCTTGGAGAGGATGGGTTTTGAAGACCATGAAAGTTTCAAAACCAAAAAAATTATCCTAAGTACCCATCATCACTAGTAGATAAAGGGGCTTTTGTCCCGGTTGGTAAGGCCCTTTAGTCCCGATTTTTGAACCGGGACTAAAGGGTCGTTACTAATGCCTCTCCCCTTTACTCCTGGTTCTTAAACGAACCGGGACTAAAGTCTACGGCCACGTGGAGCTCCACCTTTAGTCCCGGTTGGTGTTACCAACCGGGACTAAAGGAAATTTTTACGATTTTTTTTGAATTTTTTTTATTTTTAAATTTCTGAATTATTTTAACCTCTAATCTCTAATCACCACCCCTCATCACTCTCAATTTATCCTCTAATCTCTAATCACCCCTCATCATTCCAAATCATCTAACTTACCGAACGGTCACCCATCCTCCCACCCCCCCAGCCTGAGCACGCTTAACTTCCGGGTTCTATTCTCCCTCGTTTCCAAGTCTGCACTTGTTATTTTCCTGACAATAGTAAGATGTCAATCCTATTAACCTTCAGGAATTTTGCTTGAGCATGAAGTGACACATTTCACTGTTTGAGTTCGAAACTATTGTTTTAAAAAACAATAATTATTTAGTAACACTAATATTTCTTGAATAATTAGTTTGACCATTGTTTGACCATTGTATGACCACAGTTTGACCATAGTTTGACCAGATTTGACCAAAATTCAAAATAACTGAAATAATTATTTAGTAACACTAATATTGTAGAATAATTAGTTTGACCATTGTTTGACCACAGTTTGAAATTTTTTCAATTTTTTCCACTCTAGATCTAAAAAGGCTCGTAACTTTTTTTCTGTTAGGTTTTTGAGGACTTGGATGTAACTTTTTGAGTAGATGATTTTTCATATAAAAAACTTTTTCATCCGAGTTCGTATGCAAAAGTTATGCCCATTTTACTAAATTCTGGAGAGATTTTGCAAATAAAGTCGAAATTCACATTTGTAAATTTTCCCAACAACTAGACCATATATCACATGGGAACCTTATTTTCTTTTATTTTTTTGACATTTTCATCATTTTTTATATTTTTTTAACTGAAAAGGCGATCCACAGGGGGGTGGAGTTTGAAAATGGGACCTTTAGTACCGGTTCGTGGCACGAACCGGGACTAAAGGTCTAACCCTTTAGTCCCGGTTGGTGCCACGAACCGGGACTAATGGGCATCGCACCCTTTAGTCCTAGTTCATGGCACCAACCGGGACTAAAAGGTCCAGACGAACCAGGACAAATGGCCCACGTGGCCCCTGGGCGCACGAACCGGGACTAATGCCCCCATTAGTCCCGGTTCTAGATTGAACCGGGACTAATGGGCTAACCCGGGGTGGACCAAAGCCCTCTTTTCTACTAGTGCATGGTGTGAATTTTCAAGTAAAGTTGTACAATGCTCAGAGTGTAACCCATTTTGGTTGCAAAAATTGAGAAGCACTTTGCAAGATGTATGGTCTTGATGAGGGTATGCTTGTCACCATGGATCTTGGTGATCCTACAATCGAGCAAGAGAGACCTTCAATTTGGGTCCTTGTGGATACACCTCCAATTCTTCCCCCATGTGAGCTTAACATAGTTATTAAGTATATTGTTTATTTCAAAATAGTTGACAACTTATCTCCATTGACAGCTTATTTTCATTCTTCAAAGAATATGCAGAAGATGGTAGACAGAACCTACTACACCGAAGGCTCCGAATTAAATTATCAGGAGAAAAATCATCTGGTCGCATTTTATACTGATCTTGAGAATTACAATATCTACAATCAAACTCCTCAACATTATGGTCAATACGTGCCACTAGTGCACGTGTTGAACTACGGTAACTACCATGAAGATACCCTGGTAAGATTTTTTTACTATTACGATATCCGTGATCTTTTTGCACACTTCTAAAACTAGTACATCATTGCTAACTACGAAGTTATTACTATGTTTTTCAACAGATAATTCCGAATGATTGTGTACCTCATCTGATGTATACGCATGGTAGCCTTCATGTTTTGAACATACAACCAGGTCGTCCTACGAATCTCAACTGTCCATACCGGGTTTCTAAAAGAAGTGGAGACATAACAATCAAAGAATGGAAAAAATGTATGGACAGTCGTAAGGAGCTTCTTGGAAGCAACAAGCAGCGAAGGGCAAGAATTGGAGACAGGATGATCGCCATTCTTCATAATGGAGAGTCAGGGTCTATATTGTTTTATGCTATTTTACCTTAAGGGTGTTTAGGTCCTACCTGATACTGATGATCATGTGCTAAGAACAATTATGTAGGGTTGGGTTCGATGACTATGAGGATGATGATCGATGACTTATTATTAATAACGGGTAGAAGTTGTATGATGATGCATAGGACTTGTTATTATATATGATGATGTATGATGCGCATGCATGAGCATGTTATATCAGCGGATGAAATGAACATAGCAGCAGCGTTGATAAATCAAGGACGAAGATATAAGAGAGGACACTTCTCTCTATTAGCTAGCTAATAACAATCTAAAATAACCCCCAAAACCCCTAAAGCAGACACATTTGTAAAAAAAACATGAACTTTTGGCCACCAACCGGGACCAAAGGCCCCCCTGACTGGGCTCGGCGGACCGGCCACGTGGAGGCACATCTGTCCCGGTTCGAGTTTGAACCGGGACTAATGGGTGGAGGTATTAGTAACGACCCATTAGTCTCGGTTCATGAACCGGGACTAAAGGTCCTTACGAACCGGGACTAATGGGTGTTTTTCTACTAGTGCATACTACATGCAGGTACTAAACAGGCTGAGTATTGGGCCTCATGGTTGCTGAACTATGACCCAACACTACTGGAATCTTGAGCGCCAAACTTTGTCGAGTACAGAGCTATGGGATCTCGGCAAAGACGACATCTCGGCACACTATTGCTGCCACCTGTCCCGCCCCAGGGCATATGAGATTGTCGAATCCCTGCGGCCGGCTTTCGGCAAAAACATCTCCCACGTGACAGCAACCGTCTCTGTTCGTCCCGCAAGTTACTTTTGTTTGCCGAGTTCCCCATTTAGTGCTCGGCGAAGACTTTGCCGAGTCCCCGGCGGCTAGTGCTCGGCAAAGTCAACTTTGCCGGCAGGTTTTGGGCTAAGTACCCTTAGCCGAGAACTATACTCGACAAACTCTATGCCGAGTGTGAAACAACTTTCGCTGAGTTTTTTCAGTACTCGGCAAAATCGGAAATTCAGTTAGCGCATGAGCTACCATGAATCTTAACAACTGAAAGAAGCTCCTTAACTATTACTGGAGGTTGTTCTAAAGAAAAACTATTGTCAGAGGCCCTCTAAATAAATGAAATTGTATGTGGCTAGGTCTCAGTCGACTGACTTAACTAAGTCTCAGTCAAGTGACATAATATGTGAGAAGAAAAAGAAAAACTGAAAATGTTTTTTTACGGATCTCCATGCAAAATCAAAGAAAGATAGCATCAATTGAGACATAACAAAGTCTCAGTCGACTGAGATTTAGTAAAACTGAATGTTATTAGAGGCGAGAGGGGAGATGCGGTGGATGGGAAGGGGGTCCTAGGGCGGGCTGCGTCTATGGTTTTGTGCCCGCGATGAAGTCGCCCTAGGACTACGCAGGGCCGGCGGGGGTGGTGGCCAGGTTTATGTCTGCGAGCTGCTCTTTGAAGATTGTTAGGATATAATTTCATGTCTCGGCTGCATTGCTTCCAACTCCAATCGAATTAATCTTCACTTGTTTTCTATGTTTTTTTCAGCGGTAAGAATGAATCTTCACTTGTTTTTGCAAGTGAAACGCTGGTTGACCTTGGGTGCAGCCGTGCAGGTAATCGAGAAGCCGACATGAAGATCGCACCGCCACACCGACTTCAATTTCCCCTGACAAAACTGATCAGTGGAATATATAGTGTCAGACTAATCGCATCTGCACGCCAGTTTAAAAGATACGTATCAGCCCAGTAATTAAGAGAGCTGTCAACAAAATCTTCCATCGATGCAAAATCTTCAGTGGCTAATACGTAATAATCACGCACCCTCGACGTGTACTCCAGCGCTATAAATAAGTAACTAACCCAGCGCTTCCGATGATCACACTCACACTCACCTCATCTATCTTGCTTCTTCCACTGTAGCTAGCCATCTAGCATCACCTCGCCATGGGTGCTACCAAGCTGGTCGTGTCCGCTGCCCTCCTCGTCCTTCTAAGCATAAGGCTGTCAAGCGCCATTAGGGTAGTGAACCACGCCGCCACCGCCGATGGTGGAGGCAGCGGGGGCGGAGGCGGCAGCGGGACCGGCACCAGCCAGGCCTCTGGCTACGGGTCCGGACACGGGACGTCCGAGGCGTACGACAAGAACAGCTACGTCTACGGCTCTGGAGGAGGCCGCGGCGGTGGCAGCTGGGAAGGCAGAGAGCAGGCCGCGGCTGGTTACGGAGCTGGCGGCGCGTCCGGCTCGGGCCACGGCGACTCGAGTAACACAGACACCGACGGTTTGTCTACGAACGCGAATGGACAAGGCGGCGGTGGTGGTTCTGGAGGGAGCGCCGGGAAGGGCAGCGGCTCCGGCTCCGGCGATGGAAGCGGGTCAGGGATAGCTGATAGCTATGGACCAGACGGTTCGAGCTACGCCAACAGCGGAGGGGGCGGAGGTGGCGACGCCGGCGGTAGCGACGATGGGTTTGCCAGTGGTTCTGGAGGTGGATCGGGGAGCAGCAGCGGTGAATCAACACCTTAATTAGCTAGAGCTCATTTCATTTGGCTCCAAATAACACGGCTGGCCAGCTAGCTCTGGCCACGGCCTACTGTTCTTCCATTATGTCTAGTGTGTCAACGTGTGACACGTATTGTATGTTTTTTGGATTGTTTAAGATGTACTCCCTCCGTCCGAAGAAACTTGTCCTAAACTTATCCCTCAAATGGATGTATCTAGCACTAAATTGGTGTTATACATTCATTTGAGGGACAAACTTTTTCGAAGCGGAGTAGTAATATTTGGATTTTCTAGCACTAAGAAGCCAGGCCAATGGCCTTGTTTCTGAATAGCATAATGGTATTGCACTAGTGAACACACTCATAGCAAACCCCATCGAGTCCCGAAAAACACTTACCCCAGATATTTGTGCAAAGAAACTGATACATGAGATGGTTGCAATTGGAAACTCGATTTGGAATAATAGAAGTTCTAAATGAAAATAATAAACAGAAATGATTTTTCGTCCAACATGACTGGGATTCATTCAGCTCATACAAGCCCTGTCTCTGGATCTCTCCAACCCTCCGAAATCCCAATCGTGTCGTGTAAAAGTGCCTAAGAAACCCGGA